>NC_041704.1:592500-635000 GCF_900097015.1 Plasmodium sp. gorilla clade G2
TCATATTGAAATTTTTTTTTTATTATTTGATTATTCATCTTCTAACCACTCAGCAAAAGCTTTTAATCGCATGTTGTTTTTCAAAAACTCATCAGACTCATTTTTATTTATCCACCTATAAATAGTAAATAAATATATAAATATAAATATAAATATATATATATATATATATATATATATATATATATATATATATATGAATATATGTATATAAACAAATAAACAGGTAATTACATATATAACATTCCAAATATATTGATATAATTTTATAGATGAATATATGCAGTTGTCTTTATATTTTATATTTTTTTATTTTTTCTTGTATTACTCGTTGAAATAGTTAAATTCAAATATGTCCGAGTGATAGATATACTCGAATGCATTACATAACTTATCAGATCCAAAGATATTATTTTTTACATTAGATGTTAGATACGGTTTTTTTGAATAATCTAATATTAAATCATATAAAGTTTCATAATAACATTGATCTTCTATTAAGAAAGATGAAAATAACATATCTAATTTTGCATTATCAAAATTTTCTATCCATGATTCTTTATCAAAAGGTAATTGATTTATATATTCCCATATAATAGGAAAAATCCCCACAAGAACATCAAGATCTGTATAATTTAATGAAAGTCTAAAACTTTTCATTTCTAAGATTTTATGACTCATAAATTGTGGTTTATTAATAGCTTCTTTACATAATAAAGAAATTTCTTTAGAGAAAATATTTTTTTCATTATCTATATTAATATCATTAAAATGTTTATTTATATCACTCATATTTACTGAATCTTCATGAAATAATTCTGCTCCTTTATCATCACTTGTATTATCATCTGTTAAAATAGTACTATGATTTTTGGTTGTTGAATATACTGAATCATAATTTTCTTCATCTTCCTCCTCTTCCTCACTTTCTTCATTTTCCTCTTCATCATCTTCTGAATCATCATATTCTGATGATGAAATATAGGGAGTATTAGTATTCATTTGTGTATTACCAATTAATGAAAAAAATCTTAATTGTTCATCTGTATATTTTGTTTTTACTATATAATTATTTATATCAAATGGTTTTTCTATATTTAATATAACACTTTCATTTTCATTAAAAATATCATCTTTAGATGATTTAATTTCATTGGAAATATTTTGATCACCTGATATATTAATCTTTTCTGTATTTTTATCTACTGGTTCATTATTTTGAAAGTCATTTACAATATGAACAAATTTGTTGTTTTGTACTTCATTCTTATCAGATAATACATTTGTCACTTCCTTATCATCACAAATTAAATGTTGATCTGCATTGATTTCAACTGTGAGTTTTTCATCAGCCGTATGATCTAACATTTCATTGTTTATGGATCCATTTATATCACCATGAGATTGGTCAACAATAACATATTCCTTATCCTCTCTTTTTACATTTTCCTGATCAATAATTACATAATCATTTTCTTCCCTTTGCATATGTTCATGACATATAATATCAGAAACCTCTTTTTCATTTTCAAAAGTGTCTTGATTATCTATAGTATCTTCTTCTTTAACATTGGTTATATCATTTTGAGATTCTTCGATATCTCGTACTTTTCGATGTTCTTCTTCTAGTATATCTTCTTCTTTATTTTTCTTTTCTAATTGTAACTTATCTTTAACATAATTTGTATAGTATGCACTGAGTCTAGTATATTTTGGAATTTCCCTATTGCTTGGTATATTGATATGCTTTCCAATAACACAACATTCATCAATAAATGCATTGTCATTTATAATTACATTTTCATTAATAAATGAACTTAATATAGTAACATTATCTTTAATAATACAATTATTGGCTATTACGGTATTAAGGATTTTACAATTTTTTCCTATTTTACAATTTTTTCCTATAACTGAATTTTCAATAGTAGTATTTTCTAATATTTCACTAAATTTTTCTACTAAAACAATTTTATATAATTTGCATGTATCATGAACTATTGCAGTTTTATGCTTATATAAACCTAGGTCAGTCAAAATACGTTTTGGCTGTTCAGGAAGTAAATGAAATGCATTGGCAAGAAAAGGATGTACATTTTTTTCAATTAACATTTTAAAAAATTTAAAATATATTCGAAAGTCTGATAATGTAGTAATAATATTATTACATTCGGTATAATTATAATCACCATTTATTACATGAACATAAATCTCTTCTATTTTTATTTCTTGTTTAAGTATATTATATATAAAATCTTTTTTTATACATTGATAATCAAAATTATCTTCAAATAATTTCAAAACTTGTGGAGTAATTATATATATATTTGGTATTACAAGATCATATGAAATGATAATTGAATTTGAGCATGCATTTAAAATAAAAGATGCACGTCTATTTCTACTATAATGATGAATATCCATGTCATGATAATTATTAAAAAGTTCACGATAATCCATTCCATGAGAATTAGTACGTAAGTTATGACATTCCATATCTTGATGGTTATCAATAAGACTATGGCATTCCATATTATTATTATTATTATTATTATTATTATCCATATGGTAATTACTACTTCTCTGATAAATACTTTCCCTAGGGTATATACTTCCCCTTGCATATATACTATCTCTTGGAAAAATACTATCTCTTGCATATATACTTTCTCTTGGAAAAATACTATCCCTTGCATATATACTCTCTCTTGGATATATACTATCTCTGGGAAAAACACTATCTCTATGATAAACAGTACCCCTTGAATAAAGGCTACCTCTACGATTATTACTATTATTATTATTATTATTATACATACTATTATATCCATCAATATTATGATCACCATCCATATTAACATAATGATGGTGATGATGGTGATTATTAATTAAATCCTTATTTCCTCCTTTAAATAAACCCTTTTCCTCATAACGACAACCTTTCCTATCTTTTATATTTATATCTTTAAAAATGTCATTGGTTAAAGTAAAATGCTTCTTTTTCTTTAAGGGTTCAAATAATAAAAGCTTAAAAGTAAAATTATCATATGCTAAAACATAATCATCATTATGAGATTTATTTTCAGCACTACAATGGGATAAAATTAATGTCATAATTTGATTTTTACATTTTTCCTTATTAGTAAAATGTGCTTTAATAATTTCTTTCACATTAGCTATTGGAATAGTATCTGAAAGTAATAATAATATATCATTGTATACTTCAACACTCTTTTTAAAATCTCTTAATGCATCTCCTAAAGTTTTTACTTTTTTATTCATTTTTATTATTTCTATATCTAAATCATTATATCTCTTCTTACTCCTTTGAAACTTCTCAATATAATTTAATAATTCATTTTCATGATGAGTTACAACTACATAAATCTTCTTTATATTGTTCTGTTTAAAAAAATGTAACTGATAATCTATTAAACATAAACCATTCAAAGGTAAAAAAAAACGCAAACTTTCGCTAGTCAAGGGTTCAAATACTTCATCAAAATTGTTCTCAATTAATAACCCTATTAAATTTTTCTTCTCTTCTTCATAACATAGGTTAAAATCCACTTCCTTCTTCATTTTTTCAAAAAAAAAAAAAAAAAAAATTATAAATTATAAAAAAAAAAAATAAATAAATATATAAATATAAATATATATATATATAACAGAAAAAAGAAAAATCTAATTATATATATAAATACTAATTATTTCTTTTGTTGTCATCTGTAAATTATTCTTATTTCTGATTATTTGGAAAATTTTTATTCATCTGAATATGGAAATATGCATTTGTATGTAATAATATATATAAATAAATATATATTTATATTTATGTATTTATTTTTTTTTTTTTTTTTTTTTCCTTCATATATGGGTCAATAGGTAATAATATTTCGAAAATATATTTTTTCGTAATTAAAAGTATATAATATAAATATATTTCTTATATATATATAATAAATATATTTATATATATTTTCTTATTTTTTTGTTATATTGGCTCATTATATATTATGGAGAAGGCCTTAAAAATATATAATCAATTATTTATATTTAATTTTTTACATATTATTTTTATAACTCTTCATTGTTTCTTCTCCCTTTAAAAAAAAAAAAAAAATAATAATAATAAATTAGTTATAAAGTTATGTGATAATTAAATCCTTATCTTTTTTTTTTTTCAAAAGAATACTGTGGCCAGTTCTTAATATAATATTTTTGATAATTATTATTAAAAAATTTACAAATCATTATGAAAAAAAAATAAAATAATAATTATAATAAAAAAATAATAATAAATATATAATAATAATAGGAAATCAATTTTATATTATATTTATTTTAAAAAAAAAAAATATTTTTTATTATTAAATAAAAAATAAATACTTAAGAAATTTAATTTTTTTTTTATATATATATTTTTTTTTTTTTATATATAATATATATTAAGGTTGGAAAAAAAATAAAAATTATTATATTTTTTTATTTAAAAAAAAAAAAAAAACTAGTAAAATTATATATTTTTCTTCTTAAAAAAAATAAAAAAATTAGAAAAATATAAAATTCTATGTTAATATTATATTATATAAAATATATATTTATATATTATAAAATATAAAAATAAATAATAATTTTATTTTTGCATATGTAAATATAAATTTTAATTATGTTCATATAATTAAATAACAGCATATTATTATATATAAATATATATATATTTTATATATTTATTTTTAAATTTACTATATTTATAAGAGAACATATTTAATTATATACAAATTCAAACTTTAAAAAAAATATATATTTTTTTTTATTTATAATATGTATAAATATATAAATATTATAAATAAATATTTATGAACATTGAATATATATGTATTATTTATATAATTTTTATGAGCCAAATAAATATATATATAATATATATAATACATATATATGAAATATTATATATATTGTATATAATTAGTTATTATATATACTTAATAAAAAAATTATATAGTAATTAAGAATCAATGTACTTTTATTATATTCTAATATTTTTAAGCCCATTATATTAACTATATATTATAATTTATACCTATATATTAAATATATTATATATATATATATATATATATATTAAAAATATAGGTATAAATTATAATAGTACTTTATACCTTTTTCATATTATTTATATACATCATAAATAAAATATAAAATTAAATATATATTAACATTATATAATTATAATCATATGTTAATTTAATTATAAATAAAAATTGACAAGTTATATATATATATATATATTATTCATTTATTTTGAAGTATTTTATTTTTTACCTATATAATTATATTGAATATATAAATACATGGAAAGATAACATCATATAATTTGTAACATTTAAAACTTAAGAAGATATTAAAATATATAAAATTAGAATGACTATATGTTGCAAGATATTAATATATATATATATATATATTTATTTATTTATTTAACATATTATCATATTATATTACCTTTTGGGTTAAAATGTATGTACATTTAAAAAATAAATTTATAGTCCCATAATAAAAAGATTTATATATATATATGCTCCAGAATTGTTATTTTATTATATTGCTAATACTATATAATTATTTATTACTTTTCATTTTTTTAATATTTTCAAACCACAGGGGTTCCTTCATCCATGTGGGTTTATTTATTATATAAGGAATATTTTTCATTGCTGGTGTGTCTTCTTTTATATATTCATATAGTTTATTTCTACAGTTTTCTAATTGAATATGTAATTTTTCGCATATCTCAAAATCATTGATTTGTTCTCTAAAAAGGAGGGAAAATATATAAATACCCCAGAAAAAAATTAAAATGAAAATAAAAACATAATAAATAATAAACATACATATATATATATATATATATATATATATATATATATATATTTATTTATATTTATAATATCATGCATTGTCATTTCATTTTCATTACTCATTTAAATAGGCACACTCATAACGATATTGTTTTGCTGAATTATAACAACTCCAATCATCGTTTTCATTATTCGATAAAATTATTTTATTACTATAAAAATCAATAGCTTTTTTATTTGCCAAATATCTTTTGGTACTTATACCCATCAATAAAATTATATTAAAAAAAAAACAACCATAAACCACCTTGGCTGTTTTTCCTAATCCTATCCAAGCATTTTTTACATATTTAAATTTCGTAAACATTTTTCTTCTGTTTTTTTTATAAAATACAACTTTTTTATCTTCATTTAATAAGGCAAAACGTTAAATATATTGCATAATTCACACAACTGTTCTCAATAACCCCTTAAAAAATAAATACATATATATAAATATAAATATATTTATATATATTATTACAATAATATGTGTATTTTATATACGTCATTTAAGAAAAACAAAAAAAAAAAAAAAAATAAATAAATAAATGGAAACAAAAGGAAGGGAAAAATTAATAAATATGTATGTAAAATAACTTATTTTTTAAATAGAATATATTACTAGCATAAAAAAGGTATAATATTCTTGTATATACTTGTGTGTATATATCTAAATTTTCATATAAGATATCATAATTTTTTCCTTTTATTTTCTGTTTTTAAAAAAGATAAAAAATGTATAATATATAAAATAATCCTTAATAATAAAAAAAAATATATATATTTATATATTTGTGTTTTATTTTATATTTTTGCCTTTCTCATTAATTCGATATTATTAAAATGCTTGTCATCTTATAAATATAGTATCTATATACGATATATAATAATCTGATTTTTAATTTGAGTTCCAACAATTTTTATACAAAACATTATACCATATAAATATATAAATATATATATATATTTTTAATTTTTTTATTTATTTTTTTTGTTCGCTATAATGTAAGGTACAATATTACTGCGCATTACTCAAGTGTAACAACCAAAAAAAAAAAAAAAAATAAAATAAATAAATAAATAAATAAATAAAAATAAGGGAAAAAAAATATTTATATATTACATATATATATTTATATATTACACATATATATTTATATATATATATATGTTTATAAAATGAATATTACATATAATTTAAAAAAAAAAAATGATAAGTTCCATCATTTCATAAGTAATAATACCCTAATATTTTCTATTATCCTACTTATAAATCTATTGATTTTTTTCTCATTTATCAATGGCTACTTTTATTCAAGACAACAAATTGAAGAAAAATCAGAGAACCTTGAGCTTTTTAGTAGGAAAGTATTTGGAGATGTATATGTAGAAAGTTTGAAAAAACAGAAAAATACTTTTTCGATTATTAATGCACCATATAATAAAGTAGTTTTACTTTTAATAGATTCCTTAAGATTTGATTTTATCCTATACGATACTAATTATGAAGAGGAATTGATAGGAAAAGAAAAAAATACAAATATCAACAATAATATGTCTAGCGAAAAAACAAATATATCAAATGAAGGAAAAGAAAAAGAAAACTCATTATATTTTTTAAATAATATGATAAATGTACATAACACATTACAAAATGAAAAAAATAACTCTTTATTATTCCGGTTTGATGCAGATGCCCCTACAATAACAACTTCAAGGTTAAAATCTATTTTTATGGGTACAATACCAAATTATATGGAAGTAAATGAAAACTTTAGTCCTACGACAAGTATTGAAGATAATTTTTTTGAACAGCTACATTTAAATAATAAAAAAGTAATTGCTATAGGTGATAATACCATTACTCATTTAATGAAACATTTTTCTAAAGAATTAGTTTATGAAAGTTTTAATGTTTTTGATTTTTATACATTAGATATAGCTGCAAAGAAACATTTTTATGAAGAGTATTTGTCAAATGACTGGGATATTATGTATATACATATGTTGGCAGTTGATCATATTGGACATATAAAAACACCCAACTCAAAAGTTATGAAAGATGTATTGAAAGATTTTGATGCATTCATATATGATATTATAAATAAAATAAAATTAGATAATCTTAAAAACCTTAACACAGAACAAAAAGAAAAGGAAAAAATTAAAATAATAAAAAAAAAAAAAAAAAAAAAAAGTCATCAAAATGGTACTCATATAGAAAATGAAAATGATGACAATGTTGAAGATATTCAAAATGATGAAAATATTGAAGATATTCAAAATGATGACAATGTTGAAGATATTCAAAATGATGAAAATATTGAAGATATTCAAAATGATGACAATAATGAAGATATTCAAAATGATGACAATGTTGAAGATATTCAAAATGATGAAAATATTGAAGATATTCAAAATCAAAGTGATCAAAAAAATGATGATAAAAAAACACTTTTCCTATTTTTTGGTGATCATGGACAGCTAGATACAGGGGATCACGGTGGATATAGTGTAGACGAAACACATAGTGCTCTTTTTGCTTATTCACCATTAAACTTTATATCTTTAGATGAAGACATTATTCAAAATAATTTTGTTTTATATGATAAAGATAAATTAAAAAAAAATATTAGCACACTTAATGAAGAAAATAATTATAAAGAAGATATAGATAATTATAAAAAATATCATTCATATTTAAAAGATATAAATAAAAAATATACATACCTTTATAATGTCAAATATACAAAACAAGTAAATTTAATGAGTACCTTATCCTTATTAATAGGGTCAACAATACCTTATGGAAATATAGGAAATATTATTATGGATTTCATTCCAAATGCATATATAAATAATAAGAATAATTCTTCATTATCTAATGATACTACAAATTTATATTATGATTTATTAAATTTACATTATATTGCAGAATTAAATTATGCTAACCTGTGGCAATTGAATAGATACTTGAATGAATATGAAAAAAAATATAATATAATAAAAAATGAAGATTATCATTTTATTAAATCTTCATGGTCTATTATAGAAAAAGAAAAAAAAGAATTTTTTTTCAACCAAATAAAAAATTTATTAAAAATGATAATATATTATTAAAAAAAGAAAAGGAAACATATATACAATTCATAAATGAAATGACAACTCTAATGGATATCACACAAAAATATTTTTACTATATATTCAACATAAAAGAAAAATATTTTTTAATTTTATCTATTGTATTGAATATATTCTTATTCTTATTTTTAAAACATTTCTATTATTATTCTAAATTAAATTATTATCATAAATTAATAAAAGGTTCCAAGATTCTATTATTTGTTAGTCTATTCCTTAATATTATAGTAACCTTCGATTATTTTAATAAAAATATTTATTTATTACTTTGTTTATGTGCATTCCTTTTATATTTTTTTACCTTCTGTTTATCAAGTAAAGAATATAAAGATATATTCCGAATATTTTCTCATGCCAAAATCATTTTCATAAGTAATAATATAAATATGATAATACCTAGTATAAAAAATTACAATATCAGTGCCAAACATAACATCAATAATACGAATAATGACAACTACCATACATCATATAAGGATAGGAAATCTTTCACAAATAAAGAAAAGAAACAAAATAATACACATATAAATATAATCTATAATATTATCTATTTCTTAAGAATAATTAGAAAAAAAATTGTAAAGTATATAATGTTTATGCATTTGACAGTATACAACCTAACTATAGGTAATATTATCTATATTCTATTTAAATTGTTTCCAAAAATTATAACCATTTCATTTAAAATATTAAGAAATAATTATTTCTTTTTTGTTGTTATTATATGGAGCTGCTGTGAGATATCCTTTAATTATATAGATAAAGAAAGATATTACATTCATTACATTTTAATTGCATATGTTTTATTTTGCCTACTTAAATGGAAATCTCACCGTGTCTGTAATATACTAAGGTAATACAATCAACACATTAAAATAAAATATATATATACATATATATATATATATATATATATATATATTTTATTTATAACTTCTTGTTCCTTTTGTAGGGCGTTTATTTTGTTGTTGCTTCTAATAACTAATGCACTGTATAGCCATACACCCCAATATTTTGAACATGGTAAAGAAAAAATATATTTAAATGAATCCATACTAAAATCATTTTTGCCAATATCATCCTATATTTTTAGCATAATATTAATAAATAGTGGTATTAATAATTTATTGAAAAAACGAATAAAAATAATAATAATGCAAATATGGACAATACAATATATACTCGTTTTTATGTTCTTAAATAATATTTACCATACATATATTCAATTTATAACACCCCCAAGTATTTATTTCTTAACTTTTTCAACCTTCATTTTCATATTGTTAAGTAAAAATATTTTAAATGAAAAAGAAAAATTACCAGATTCTTTAGACAAAATATATGAAGTCTGTATCACATTATTTGTTATAATTATTACCGCAATACCTTTATCTTTTATCATATATAGCAATACAAATTTAGGTGTATTATTTTTGTTTTATATCACATTTCTATTATTCTACTTCATTCTTATAAGTTCCAACTGTTCAAAAGATATTAATCAAACGAATGACATAACACTTAAATGGATAAATGAAAATATGGATAATACAAATACTATGATAAATACAAATGAAAGCTTGGAGAATAAAGAAAAGCATCCTTCATATAACACATCTATAAAAGAAAAATTTTTTTATGAATTGATGATAGAAAAATTGAAATTATTAAATACATGTTCTTTATTAAATGAAGAAGAAATAATGCAAATACAAATTTATAAATTAATTAGAGATATTTCTTATTTTTATATCAATGAAACAGATTTTTATATTTTATCATGTTTACTTTTAAAGTATTCTTTTTTTATAACGGGACATAAATTTATTTTAAATAACTTACCACTAGTTTCAGGTTATGTTGGATTATATAAATATGTATGGCCAGTAAGTCAGTTTTATATTTTTAATCATATTTTTTTCCCATTCTTCTTTACATTATTTTTTATTATTTATATTTATCACATAAGAAGGATAAAAATTATAAATTCCTTTAAGCAATTTGATTTGTATTATTTTTATGTTTATCCACTAATGAACTTTTTCTTCAAGTGAGATAAAAAAATAAAATAATATACATCCATAATATTAATTGTTCATATTTTTACAAAAATCAGTTCATTTTATATTTCTCTTTCTTTATTCTTTTTAGGGTCTCCTTTATGTTTTGTTGCAAGTTTATTGTATCTGTATGGGTTTCATATTACTTGAATCTACATATAATGGTAAAAATAAAATTAAAGTGTAAAATGTTACATAATAAAATAAGTACATATATGCATATATACATATATATATATATATATATATATATAATTTTCTTCTTTATTTACAGTTATATGACTATTTCCTACCAAATATGTTTTACCTATTTGCCATCAATCTTATCTTTATTATATTTTGTTTGTTGTCTTTCTCAATGACTAAACATATTTTTCTAAGATAATTTTTTTGTTGAAGATGGGTAAAAAATCGTACTTATTGTATCTTCCTTTTTAATTGATTCCCAATCTCTATCCTGTACAGACATAAATATATACAAAAAAAAAAATAAAAAAAAAAAAAAAAAAAAAAAAAATATAATATTAATAATAATAATAATAATAAACAGTTCAGTTAAAATTTGATTAAAACTGTAACTGTATATAATATTTATTAATCAATTTATTTATGAATTATATCGATATATATTTTATGTTTATATATATTTATTTATTTATATAACACATTTGTTGTATATATTTTTGATTTATCAATATATGTAATAAAAATTGTTTTGTAATAACGTTTTAATTCTTATTTATATTTATGATAAAAATGAATTTGTCTTATAAATCTATATTTTTTTAATATATTAAACTTTTTTTATGAACTTACCTTCCACCATGAATGTCCATATGAAATTAATATTTCATCATCCCTTTGTATATTGTTATGTGCATAAACAATCATAATATTATTTGATACAGTGGTGTCCTACATAAATTATAGAAATATATAATATAAAACACGCACAAAATATATCTATATATATATATATATATAATATTTATATCATGTTATCTTTTCTTTATTACTTGCTTTTGTTTTATTTTGTTTTTATTTATTTTATGTATTTCTATAAAAGCATTTGGTATATCAGAATGATTATATAAAATACCATACCCTAAAGGTAGTAATTTATAATTTAAAGTTTCTTTCTTCCTATTTGTTATAATATCAACTATTTCCTCATTTTTACTTTGTTCTTTTTTTCCTTCATATAAATAATCGACGAGGTTTCTTGGTATTTCTTCATTGCATATTAATACAGTTGGACATATTTCAATAATTTCATTTTTCTTTATATCTTCTAAGGAGAAAATACCTAAACCACCAAGGGATGATTTCCCTATATATATTTTCTTTTGTATATCATTAAATGATACATTCTCACTTTTTTTTAATAAATCCTTAATAAAATTATTTACAAAATAATTATGGAAACTTCGTTTGAAGAGAATCATGCATAAAAAGTATAATATTCATTTAAAATAATAAATGAAATAATCTTATATATAATATGTACAATATATATATATATATATATATATATATATATATATATATATAATATTGTAGAAATTAAAAAAAATAAATAAATGTCATTTCAACTTATTATTATAATATTACATTATAACAATAATCCTACATTTTATATATAAATTAAATACAAATATTATTTTAAATATTTAATTATAATATTATTTGGTAATTTAAAAATATAATATAATAAAAATTATCACAAATAAAAATATTTTTCTATATAAAAAGTAGTTTTATATTTACATTTTAATAAGATAAAAAATAATATTCCTTAAAAAAAAAAAAATAATAAATAAAAAATAAAAATAAAATAAAATATACATATATATATATATATGTTTAATAATTTATTAATACAAACCATAATAATATCTCACATATATATGTTGTTTTATAAATATAATAATATTATTATATAATATAATAAAATCATTTTATTAATCGTCTTGGCATGGCAAAAGCTTCATGAATGTTTGCCATATTACTCAAAACATCATCTATATGTTTAGGTATAATTATATGATCAAAAAGTTCATTTTTTTTTATTCTCTCCTTTTTCATATAATAATGTATATTATAATAAATAAGTGACAATGCACATAACGAAAAAAAACTATGAAATTGATCTGTTTGTTTAAAAAATAAATTTTCATTCTTAAAATAGTTCATACATTTTTTGTTTATATTGTATTCATCTTGTCCTATTCTAGAAAATCCACCATTTACTTTATCCTGGCATTCTAAAATAAAATTGATAATAATATTTATATTAAATACCTTACCTAAATTTACATTTAAAGATGATAAACTACTTAAAACCCACCAAGAATAACAAACATCGTGATCTTTTCCGACTCTACCATTAATGCCAAAATTATCATATCTTTCACAAAGCCACCTAAAAAAAAAAAAAAAAAAAAAAAATATGAATAAGAATAAGAACATGTACATATATATATATATATTATATAGGATATATTTTTAAATGTGTATGTATATTTATATATAACTACCCACTTAACATTACACATTTTAATTATTTCTTTAAACTACCTAATTAGCTTTTTTTTCATTATAGGATTATAAGAAAAATAAGTCTTTCCTTTCTCATTCTTCAATAATTTTAATGAATGAATTGCACAGAAGGTTGTACCTGCATGGGATTCTGAACCAGGAAGGTTTGAAAATCCTCCATCTATATTAAAACAATTTATTATCCATTGTATACATTTATCATGATTTATATTATTTATATTATTTACATAGATATTTCTTTCCTTAAATAACTTATTCAATAGATATAAAGTACACAAGGAACAAAACATAAATCGCATGTCGCCATCAAATTTATAATGTACACTCTTTAAAGAAAAATGAAAATATCCCTTTTCTTCATCAAATAAAAATACTATAAAATTATATATTTCTAATAATGTTTTAGTACTTATACTATCCTCATCAGTTTTATTTAATAAAAATAATATTTGAATAGCACTCAAGGTAGAAATTATATTTGGTTCATACACATTCTTTTTATTACATGGGCTAAAACCTGATACTATTATTTTTTTTTTTTTTTTAATATCTTCATTTGACAAAATATATCTTTCTTTTTTTAACTTATAAATATATTCATGTTTAATTTTCTTTCTATGTAAACATTTCATTACCAACATATATATTACTTCTATAAATTCTTTACTTAGTATCTCATCTATAGATTCCCTTTTTTTATTTATTAAGCTAATACCACTTAAAACCCAAAATATGGCACTCAACAAAATAGATTCATATTTGCTCGTTAAAATGGTTTCCTCCTCTTTTACTGCTAGTTTCTTCTTTATGGTATTTATAAAATATTGTTCGTGTAATAATAGATATAAATTCATATTTTTAAAAGTTAACAGAAAAAATATAAATAAATAATATAAAATATAATATAATAATCAAATATAAAATGTAAGAAAAAAAAAAAAAAAAAGTAAAATTATTATATAAAACATGGACACATAAACAAATAATAATAATAATAATAATATATATATATATATATATATATGAATGTGCAGAGAACATGTATAAGCAGTTTTTTATATCTGAAGGGACACAAATTAATTAGAAACCTTCAATTTTTAAAATATATATATTATATCATACGATAGGGTCCAGAACAAAATAAAAGACTGAAAAAAGAAAAATAAAAAATAATACAAATATATGCATATATATATATATATATATATATAATATTTTTATATTTACAACAAGTATATCTTATTCTTATTTCTTATTCTTTTCTTTTGTATTACTATTAATCCACTAAAGAAATCTCCAAAAAAAAGGTCAGACTTTTTCAAAAAATAAGAACCAAAATTTTTTCTTATATGAAAAAAAGTTATACATGTTCCTATCAATGTAAATAATATAAAAAGTAAAAAACCCAATATCCCTTGAACTCCTAAAATACCCACAGTTATTCCACTTATGATACCATAAAATTGTTTACTCAATATTAAAGAATGTTTGTTATGTTTAATGCTATTTTCATCATATTTTTTGTTACCCAATAATTTGGAGTCTAATATGTTTTTTGAGTTCCCTTGATAATCGTCACCTTCCATTATGAATTTCAAGAAATTAATATTAAATAAATAAATATAAATATATATATATATATATATATATATATATTATTATATTTATTATATATAAATAAACAATAATAATATTATTATATAAAAGTATTATATAAACACTATATTTATATATGTATGATATTTATTATTTTATTTTTTTTTTTTTCTTAAGCATGTAAAAATTAACTATTTTTAATATATTTTGCATTTTGTAATATAAAAAAAATAAATTCACATATATATATTATATACATATAGTATTATTTTCACAAAATAAATAATTATATTTATATAAATAAAAATAAATAATATTTATAAAATGTTTTTTTTAGTTTTGCTTATGTGATGTTCTCCCTATACTAAAATATAATTATTTATAAAAGATAATATATATATATATATATACATATGTATAATACATTATAATTTTAAAATAGGTATAAATATATATCTATTATTAATGAATTCTTATTTTTTTCTTTATAATTTTAAAAATTATTAAAAATATGATTCAAAATAATTAAATAAATTATCCTCTTTGTATTATAATATGTTAATGTTACAAATTAGTACGTCAATATACCATCTCTTAATACATTGAGAATACATATATATAATATATATTAGAAGAAATGATTAGAACATTTCTATATATGTGTAAATACACCCATGTAGGTTTTAAAATTAATTTAATCTTGTATTATATTACATACTTAAATATTAATATATATATATAACAATGCAATATTGTTCGCTTGTCGTAATATTTAATTCTTATATTTCAACAAATCTTTATTAAATCATTGGAAATAAAATTAGCATTTTATAATTATCCTTGCCTTATTAATAAACAAAAACAAATATAAACATATATATATATATATATATACATATTTTTTTGTATATTATTTTCTCTATAATACTGTTTCCTTCTTTTTTTTTTTTTTTTTTTGTTCTTCTTTTTTCCTAATTGTTCCCATTTTTATTTAATAAAAAATGTTTCGCATATGTCCCTTTTTATTATTCTTTCTTTTTTATCACTCATCGTATAATATTTATTTTGTTTTAAGCTGGAACAAAAATGGACAGCCCTCTTGTTCTAATGTTTCTTGCTCAAATGATAAGTTATCCTATATTTATGATAACTCCAAATTTATTTTAAGTGAACTGGAAAATATTTTATATGATGTAAGGGACCAAAGAAATTCACATGAATTAGGTTTAAAAAAAAAAAAAAAAAAAAAAAAAAAAAAAAAAAAATATTAAATAAAATAAAGAATATCATAATTATAATAAAACAACAAAAATATACATATGTATTTATATTTATATACATGTTCATTTATGCTTCTATAGAAAATGAATATGATAAAGAATTAGATATACAAATAAAATTTCCACATAAGAAGGATCATCATGATTTACAAATATTGGATGATCAATATGAAGAAGAAAAAAAATACAGCGAGCCAGTTCCATATATAACTATTTCAAATCTAGAAGAAGGTTTGTATATTGTTTAAAAAAAAAAGAAAAAATATATATAACAAAATAAAAAACACATTATATTTATTTATTTTTATCACACTAGATTCGGATGATATAAAAAAATCCTTTATAGTAATAAATAAATAAATAAATAAATATATATATATATATATATATATATATATATATATATATATTAATTTTTTATTATGAAGAGTTACACAGTTGTATAAATATTCTACCCCCAATTTATATTACATATAAAAATAAAATATATATAATATTCCGAATTACTTAATTCTTATAATATTATAGAATGATAATATATACAATGAAGACACTTCAACTAATAGACCATTAAATGAAGAAGAACAAATCGACATTGCCTTGTCTAAAATATATGAAGTAAAATATGAATAAATATAAACCCATATGTAATGGAAAATATATATATATATATATATATATATATATATTTATTTATTTATTTATTTTATTCATTTTCTTAGCTTGAAGAAAAAATGAAAATGTTTAAGGAACATAATGGGTAAAAAACAAAATATAAATTAATATACACAAGTTTAATTATTTATACATATATTAAAATATTAAACATATTATATTTACTCTTAATTATATATCGTTTATGTATATCATATGCATAAAAAATTATTATTATTTTTATTTCTTTTATAAAAATAAATATATAGAAAACAAAATTTTAAAAAGTACTTGAGATGATTAAAAATGGAAGTTATATTTATATGGGAGAAAAAAAAAGAGGAAAATTTATATATATTTACATAAAAAAAAAAAATTATAAAACATTATGCAGTTATATATATATGTATATATATATATATATATATATTATATTTATTCATTTTAATAAATTATGAAAAATAATGGTTAAACCTTGAATAATAAAAAATATATACATATAAATACATACACATATATATATGTATATATGACTAATATTTATTTTATCGTTTACATACATTTCAACCATATTATATATTTTATTATTTTTTTGTCCCCTAAATATATATATATATATATATATATATATATATATTTATTTATTTATTTATTGAATATGTTTTTATTTTTCACGAAAAAAAAGAAAACATTAATGGGGGGTGGGTACGTGTCCATCCACATAAAAATTTCTTGTCATTGGGGGTAATTGTATTTTCATACCATCCAACTCTTTAGTTAGTTTTATTTGACATCCTAATCTGGAACTGAAATAAATATATATATATATATATATATTGTGATGTATCATAAAACATATTAATATATATATTTAAATTGTGTCTACAAAATATATTTTATATTCTTACGTCTCTGTTATACAAGGTGCAAGCTCCAACATATCTATTTCATTGTCCAAAGGTTCTGGTAATAAATCGTGAAATTTTTCATCAATTATTACATGACAGGTAGAGCAAGCACAAAATCCTTCACAAGCTCCTTTACAAAAATAAATAAACATAAAATATATATATAAATACATATATATATATATATATTATTATGTAATATGTATATTATACTTTAATTTCATTTACCCTCTATATTTATATGATTATCATGAGCCACCTTTAAAATACTATCTCCTATTTTAGCCTTTACAGTCTTTTCATAATTATCTTGATTTATAAATGTTACATCGCTATACAAAAAAAAATAAAAAAATAATATATATATATATATATATATATATATATATATATGATCATATAATCATATAAATATCCAAATATATAATCGCAATATATTTTATCTCACAAATAACACTTACATTTCGTCTACATTCTGCGTTGTAGAAAACTTGCCATTATTAAAAAAAATATTATTTTGTCGTATTGTATTATACAAAATTGTATTAAAAATTTTGCTTTTATTTAAAATTGAAAACTCTAAAAAAATCAGAACAATATATTTTAAAGTATTATATATAATATATGATTTCATATTCATACATACATATATAATATATATATATATATATATATATATACAACGTCTTATAAACATATAAAATTATAATTATATATATATATTTTTTATATTTAAGAATTAATACTTGTTATCATTTTATTTTTGGTGGTCCCTCATTTAAGTAAATAAACTCTTATAGAAAAAAGAAAAACTTATATATATATATATATATCTTTGTATATATGTTCATCTGTAATATATATTCATATACATATATTATATATATATTTTTTAAATATGTTTCTAGTTATGGCAATCACATTGGATATAAATTAATCCTTATAAATAAAAATATATAAAAAATATATCATTAAAATGAACTTTAAAGAATGTATTTATAAAAAAATTTATTTATTTATTTCTCATATAGGTTACCAAAAATGATGAAACAAAAAAATGTATGCATATTATATAAATATAAATATATTATTGTATATATATATATATATATATATATATATATATATTTTTCTCCTTTAAAACTATGAAGAAGTTATAAAATAATACACATATTTTATTGTTGTTATATATTTTATATTAATATATATGCTATATGTTCAAATTATACATATATAAATATCTGTATATGCTTATTTTTCTTTTTTTATTTAAATAGTCATATGATATTGATATATATATATATTTTATGTATTATCCTTTTAAAGATATTAACATATATAATTATTAAAAAATTTTTATTTTATTTTATATAAGTTTCTTTTATTTATTTTTTATTTTATTATTTTTTTTTTTTAGCGTAATGTATATTTATATATAACTATTAAAGTGTGAATCTAAAAATAAACGAGAGGTATTATATATCAAATACATATAGGAAGAAATTATTAATAAAACATAACATAAATGTTATAAAACAAAAAAAAAAAATAAAATAACAAAAAATATTTATTTTTTTCGTTATTATAATGACAATATTGTTGGGAGGTAATCAAACGAATCTTTAAGGATCCAAAAAAAAAAAAAAAAAAAAAAAAAAAAAAAGACGAAAGAAAAAATATAAAATATACATATATTTATAC
The DNA here is from genome assembly GCF_900097015.1 of Plasmodium sp. gorilla clade G2. Classification (NCBI taxonomy): domain Eukaryota; phylum Apicomplexa; class Aconoidasida; order Haemosporida; family Plasmodiidae; genus Plasmodium; species Plasmodium adleri (nom. inval.). The sequence continues at coordinate 612,303 of NC_041704.1, forward strand.
ATATTTGTGTCTATAATAATTTAATACAATTATAAGGATTAAAAAAAAAATTTGAGAAAAGAAAAATATGATAGGTAAAATATTCGATAATGCCTTTCGTATAAGGACATACAACAGATTTGTATGCTTTTTGATTGGAGGCACATTTGCTTATAGTTTTTCTAACCCTGATATGGATACAGTATATGACCTTTTTCCTATTTTTAAACAAAATAAATATGCATATTTAACATTTCTAGAAGTAAATGAAAAACATAGTAATGTTTTTGAAGAGAGATTAAAAGATTTATGTAGATTTTATCAAAAACAACCAGGTTATTTATATACAAAAATTATAAAAAGAATTGATAATATTAATGATCTTAGTAAATATATTGTTATATCCACATGGATAAAAAGTGAAAATTATCTTTTAGCATGTAATAGAATGTATGGACAAATTTTAATTAACAAAATACAAAATTATGCTAAATATAATTCTTACTTATATAGAATAGTTGTAGATGACTCGGATTATCTTCCCCCAATTTGATAGAAAATTGAGATATTATATATATATATATATATATATATATATATATATGTATATTTATTTATTTATTTTATTTTATTTTTTTGTAATTTCTATCGTATAAAATAATATTATATTATCATATCTTTCATTTTTTATAAAGACATAATATAACATATCTTTATTTATTTTTCAATTTAATATTTCCATATTTTAATAAATTAACATTTTAATTTGGAAAATTGCTTTTCCTTCAATATATTTTATTTTGTTTTATTTTAATATTTTTTTTTTTTTTTTTTTTATGTCATGTTGTATATACATCATACATTAAAAACGTTGCAAATTTAATATCTGACAACAAACAGTTACATTAAAAATTAAATATATATATATATTATGTGTGATTGAAATGTATACCATATTTATTGTGAGGCTTGACAATTTATAAGAAATATTCCTATGCTGAACAAAATTGATATTACTTGGTTATATATATATATATATATATAATATAATAAATAATATTTTTAAAACATATAAAGATAAAAAGAAGAAAATATTTTTTGCTACTTTATATATCCATATTAAGAAAGCAACACCTTATAAATGTTCCATATGCAAAAAATATATTATCCCATTTTTAATTTGCGGTACATTTAATTAATATTTTTTTTTCAATAGATATATTTATAAAAATGAAGATAATATTTATCGTTTATATTTTTATAAGTATCTTTTCTTGGAAATCTACATTCTCATATAGAAGAATAAAAGACATTAACATTATGGATGGCATACCTCAAGGTTTTAGCAAGAGCAAACAGGTATAGAACAAAACATAAAAGAGTGTGAGAATATATTAATAAAATATACAAAAATATAAATTCTTTCTTATTACTCACATATATATATATATATATATAATAAACCAAATATTATATTCTATAACTTTTGTAAGATTAACTTCCATGAATTGAGATCCAATGCCCAAAAGGATAAGGAAAAAGCGGTAAAATATAATAAACAAATAAATAAATATAATATATATATATATATATATATATATATATGTGGGAGTTGTACCTTTTTACTCATTTTATTAATACATAATTTCCTTTATCATTATCTATTTCTTTTTAGTATACCTATGAAATTAGTGAATGGATTATTATGATCAATCCAAGAAATTCCAAAACACATAGTGGAAAAATACGTAGTATTGAAATTTATTCGATGACATATCCTTATGAACAATTGGAAGTTTTTAAGGAGAAATTAAAAGGAAAATAAAAAAAAAAAAAAAAAAAAATGTACCTATATTTTTAAAAAATATATGTATAGATAGTTCACATGTTGATAACATATTTACACCATATAATACATATACAATCATAACTTTACACGGCACTTTATATTTTCCAGTACACCCTAAACATATACACATATTGTATATTCGTAATACTTTTATATAACTATATGTAATATTCTTATTTTATAAAACAAGATTGTTATATATATATTAAGAATTTTTAATTTTTTAACCAGCACTTTATTATTAACATATAATATATATATATATATATATATATATATATATATTACTATATTTTGCACTATCGAAAAATATAAAAATATCAGTATCAATTTTTTTTTCTTCATTTTTTCCTATGTACAATGTAATTAATACATAATTTAGAATGATACATTTTTATACTAAAAAAACAAAGATTTCTTTTTTTGGATTTTTTTTTATTTGATCACTTTATTTCTTAATGTACTTTATTACATCACATATAAAACAAAAAAAAAAATTTACAACTTTATGAAAAAATTCAAAATTATATATCTTATATTTAGGGAAAAATATAAATATATATATATATATATATATATATATATATATATATATAATATTATTTTTTTCTTCTTTTTTTTTTTTTTTTTTACAAATTAGTTCAAGTTATATCATATGAAAGATATTATATAATATATATTTTTATAGGTTTAGAGATTCTTTTCCCCTATTGATTTATATAATATGTATATAATATATATATATATTATATACAATTTATATTGTACAGTTTTATAATATACAAATATGTACATATATTTTTAAATGAGGGGAAAATGTTCTTTGAATAACATAAATTATTTTTCCTTTAAAGATGAAGAAAAATAAAATAAAGAAAACAAAAAATAAAGAAAATAATAAAAAAATAAATAAAAAAAAAAAAAAAAAAAAAAACATTTAGAAATTTTTATTACAAATAAATATATATATAATATATATTTTTTATTTTTACGTATTTTTTTTTTTTTTTTTTAATTTATATTTTTTTAATGTGTTAAAAAATATTTAAAAAAATAATATTCATTAATATATATATATATATATTTGTTTATATGGTGTGTTTTATATATTTATTTGTTTTTATTTATTTTTTTTAAGTTTGTGCAAGTGGTACATATATATAAATTTATAATATATATATATATATATTACAGATAAATATATAATATATATATATATTTTTATTACATTGTATATATGTATATATATTTTTTGTAAGAAAATATAAGATTTATATATTATTATTTATATTATTTATATATATGTTATAATTGTGTTAAAAAAATGGATATGGAAATTAAAGAATTCGATAAGTTATCTGGTTTTCGTATACAATGTACCAAGGATTTACTTTTGAAGGGAAGTTTAAGTGCTATAGTTGGAATGATACTTGGGATAATGTGTTCACTGATTGTAAACTGTACACTTGTTGAGGTTTCTTTATCAAGATTTTTTTCTATGGTATACATAAAGAAAATGAATGAACATATGAATATTATATATGTAATATTTTTAAGTATATATATATATTTTTCCTTTATTATTTTATTTTTTTTTTTTATAGTATTTTGGTATATTATTTATTGTAGTCGGTATGATAATTTTTTGGAGATTAAATGCCAATGTGACTGATGAAGCAGAAGGTCGTAAAAATCAACTTATGATTTTATCAGGATTGGTAAGAATAAAATGTAAACATATAAATATATAAATATAAATATATATATATATATATATATGTATATATTTTACTATGTAATTACTTTAAAAATATTTACCCAAAAATACATATATTTATACATATATATATTTATATATTTTCATATTTATATCTTATAGATAATTTTTTCTGGTATTCTTTGCTTTTTTTTTGATCGCTCTTGGCTTTTTTCCTTATCACCCTTGACAAAAGTTCCCATATATTGTATCTTGGGAATTAGTATATCTTTTGCCTTAACATTTAGTTTAATCGATTTGATAAATTACTTAATAGGTTTTATTCAAGGGTCCATAACCAGACCTTTGATTGAGTCAGTTGCCCAAGTAATATTATAAGATAATATATAATAATATAACATTATGTACTAATATCACATGATTTAATAATTAATAATATGATCAGATTAGATAATAATATACAATAATATATCATATATGAATATATGTTATATTTTTCTTTTTAGGTATATATGATATTACTATTCACCATTACCATGGGTGGAATATTTGGTTTTATATTTGGATTGTTAGATGTAGAAGATGAATCGTCTCATCATATTCGTTTAGCTTTGATGAAGGCTGAAAATTGTTGTTTTCCTCTAGGAGCAGTTTTAGGAGGAATAGTAAGTCATGAAATGGGACATATATATATTTAATAATTTATATGTATAAAATAAAGTAACTTCACATCATGACATATATATATATATATGTATGTATGTATGTATATATTTTTTTTATTATTTTATTTATTTAGGCCGGATTTGGTAATGAAGTTTTTAGACAACAAAGTGAAGCATACAAAATAGAAAATGTTACCGAATTTGACGATGAAGTGTGAACATGAATTTTTAAGTATACTTTTTTTTAATTTTTTTGAATTAATTATATATTTAAAAATATATATATGAAAGTTTTAATATATATATTATATATATATATATATATATATTTTTTTTTTTTTTTTTTTTTTTTTTTTTTTTTTTTTTTTTTTTTTTTTTGTCTACATTTGTTTTTGTTTCAGTCATATACAAATAAAGCATATATTTTTTTTTTTCTTTTTATATTTTGAGTTGTCAAAATGAAAGCACCAAAAAAAAAAAAAAAAAAAAAAAAAATACTGAACAGATAATATATATATATATATATATAATATTTTGTATTTTTTTAATTTTTCCTTTATTTTTTTTTTTTTAACTGATTTGTTTTCATATATACAGTTTATTAATATATAACATAAAATCAATCTTATTAATTCTTATAAAAAAAAAAAAAAAAAACATTGTATAAATCCTATTATAAATATAAAGTTATATAAGATTATATTTTTATATATTACTTATAGTTAATAAATATATGTTTTAGCCAATGTGCATTAATAACAAAATAAGGTTCCCCATATTTAAAAAAAAAAAATAATAATAAAATTAAAAAATAAAATAAAATAAAATAAGTATACAGATTTATCATAAGTATAAATATATTATTTCTTTACTTTTTCCTTTTAACATATAAATTGTATAATATGATATTTTTCTTTGTATTCTTATATACAATTATATATAAAAATAAATATATATAAGAACAAATGCTTGCATGCAAATTATGCCAACCAATGAAAAAAAAAACAAAAAAATCATATAATATGATATAAAATAATAATACAAAAAAAATGTTATACACATGAAATATAATACAAATGAAATATAATACAAATAATATTTAATAATATTCCATATATTATTTAATTTTAAAGAACATATATATTATATATATTATATTATTCATTTAAATTATACATATATTACATTACTTTTACATAATGTTTTTAAAAAAACTGTGCAGTAGCAATTTTTTCAGGAATTCAAGAAGATCCTTTTCGTTAGTGACAAAGAAGGCTTATAATTTCACAGCTCAAGGATTAAATAAAAATAATGAAATAATAAATGTTGACCTTTCCTCTTTTATAGGTCAGAAATACTGTTGTTTGTTATTCTATCCATTAAACTATACCTTCGTATGTCCAACAGAAATAATTGAATTTAATAAACATATTAAAGATTTTGAAAATAAAAATGTAGAGTTATTAGGTATATCTGTAGATTCTGTATATAGCCATTTAGCATGGAAAAATATGCCTATTGAAAAAGGAGGAATAGGAAATGTTGAATTTACTTTAGTATCAGATATAAATAAAGAGATTTCTAAAAATTATAATGTACTTTATGATAATGCTTTTGCTTTAAGAGGATTATTTATTATAGATAAAAATGGATGTGTAAGACATCAAACCGTTAATGATTTACCAATAGGAAGAAATGTACAGGAGGTTTTAAGAACTATAGATTCAATTATTCATGTAGATACAAGTGGAGAAGTTTGTCCAATAAACTGGAAAAAGGGACAAAAAGCTTTCAAACCAACTACTGAATCGTTAATAGATTATATGAATCATGTAAATAAAAATGTATAACAGTGGAAAATCTATAAGTATACAATGGTATATACATATTATATATATAAAAATATGTTATAGTATATATATATACAATTTTATAAATATAAAACAAACAAAAAAAATTTATAATATATCATATTTATATTCCTATTTATTATTTCATTTTTTTTATTTTAACATGAAAAAATACTTAAACTTAAAATATTCTCTATAACTCTTCATACAAATATATATATATATATATATATATATATGTATTATTTATATGTGGACTAGGTTCTATATAAATTCTTATCCTTTTTTTTTTTTTTCATACCACACAAAATATATTTTTTTATATATCCATTCGCAATTATACAAATATTAAAATATTAATATATATTACGTTATTATTTTTTTTATATTTATTTTATTGTGTGCGGAAAAAAGGAAAAAAAAAAAAAGAAAATAATTATAAGTATTTAATTTAAATACGTATATAAATTCAATATATTTTACGGTAAAAACTGTATATTTATATATATATATATATATTATAAATAAAAAAACGTAAAAAAACATTATTTTGTTTTTTATAAATTTTTATATTAAATATATATTTATTCATCATAAATTTTAAGCACAAAATGTTATATATAATATATAGTTATATGCACTAAGGTCAATATATATATGTATATGTAATATATATATTTTTATATAATAACAATATAGAGAGAAGAAAAAAAGGAAAAGAATTGGAACATTTACGGAAATAAAAAATATGAAAAAAAAAAAAAAAAAAAAAAAAAAAAAAAAAAAATTATGTTTCAAATTTATATTGAATAAATAAAATAAAACATTATATATATATATATATTTTTATTTTTTATATGTTATATATTTATGTAGAAGCTCTTATAATAAATGTAGAAATTACAGTTGACTTTTCTTACAAAAAATTTTTCCATATATTTTTACTTAAACAAATTTTTTTTATATAATGATATGATATTAAAAATTTTCAACACGTCATAATAAATAAATAATATAACTAATATATATAATAATATATTTATTTATTTATATTTGTGATTTTTTTTTTTTTTTTTTTTTTTTTTGAACAATTATATGTAATATAATCATATGCACATAATTTTATGTAATTCCTTCATTTATCATACCTAATAAACTTTTGCATAATAATGTAAAAAAAAAAAAAAAAACAATATGTCTGTAAACATAAGCAACAGTAGTAAGAATACATTCATTTCGGATGAAAATAATATGACATATGAAGATGATTATAACGAGACAGATAATAATAAAGATGAGAATGAAGAGAGGAACACATTAATACATGTATTACATAGTTATGAAGACTTTCAAAATAAAAATATGAATTATGGAAAAGTAAATCCATATAAAAAAAAAGAAACACAATTAAGTAAACTAAAAAAAAATATTGTACGCTTATTATCAAGTAGTGATATAACAATTAATGAATCTAATAGTGATCAAGGAAAAAATAATAAAAATAAAAAAATGGAAAATATAACTTTTTTAACAAGTAGAGCAGCTATGTGGTATCAAGTTGAAAAAAATGACGATCCAGATTATGACTTAAAATTAGAAAGTTCTAAAAAGAAAAACCTTGTATATATAACAATGAATTATATAAATTTATTTATGAATGATTTATTAAATGATAAAAGAGGTATGACATATATAGCAACTTTTATGATTGTATTATCAATAATTATAACATGTATATCAGGGTTTATAACACTATTTAATAATAATGTAAACCATTACAATAGCACTAGTAATAATAATAGTAATAGTAACAATTTTAATAATAATAATCCATTTTTTAATAATAATGAACAGTATTTAGAAAATACATATAAAAAAAATAACTGGAATTTAAATGTCTCTAAAAATAATTATGATGATATTAATCAATACATGAATTATAATTCTTTGAAAATAAAAAGAGAAAATGATCAAGAAAATTACAAAAAGTATAATGACAAAATTTTTGAAATATTAGAACAACTGAAAAAAGAAATTAATGAAAATAAAAATATAAAAAATACACAGAATATACAAAATGTAAATAAAAAAGATGATAAAATAAATGTTTATGAAATTCGTTTAAATATAGAAAAGAAAATAAATGAATTAGAAAATAAAATAATTAATAATAATAAAAATAGTGATTCATTTAAAACTAATTTAATTAAAGAATTTGAAAACTTTAAAAATATCTTTCATGATAATTATGACAAGTTTCAAACAGAATTTAAAGATTATTCAAATATTGTTAATAATATAAAAAGTGTTATAAATAATAAAGACACTTTTTTAAATGATATTCAAAAGACAGTTACACAAAATCAAGTAGATATAAAAAATAATTTGACAAGTCATATAGAAAATGATAAAAAAGAATTATTACAAAAAATAAATGAACTACAATCACAAGTTAAAGTTATGGAATGGAATTTCTTGAAACAAGAAAATTTATATAAAGCAATGAAAGAAAATATATTAAAACTTATAGGTCAAAACAAATTAAATATTAATCATAATAATAATATATATGATGGTGATTATGATGATGATGATAATGATAATGAATGGTTTGAAGATAATAGAAATATTTTAATGGGACCACCTGCAAATATGGATAAAAAACAAAAACAAGAAAATGAAAACAACAAAAATAATAAGAATTATTCTAATTATACATTTAACGATAAATATAAAACTAATCAATTTAGTAAAGATATTCATTCAAATGAAATAGAATCATTATACACACAAAATGATTTTAAAGAACTTTTAAATGTAATTAATGATATTAAAGAAGAAATTAATATGTTACAAGAAAAAAATATAAATTCAAAAGGTTATTTAGATGATACATTTTTACAAATGGAAGAGAGAATTTTAAAAAATGCTGAATATAAAATTAAATATTATTTAGAGATATATAAAAAAGATATATTAAATGAAATTACTGAATCGAAAGTAATATATAATGAAGAAAAATTTAAAAGTTTAACTTTAAAACATGAAAGGTTACAAGCAGATTTGTTAAAAAATATTAATAACCAAATAAAAGTGCAATCAAAATTAATTAAGGATGATATAAGTAAATCAATACATTTTATGATAGAACAAAAAAAAGGGAAAAATCATAATAATAATATGAATAATAATACAAATTATATATCTAATAATAATAATAATAATAATAATAAAATAAAATATTCTAATCATTTAGAAAATATACAAAAAAAAGTAGATGAATTATATAATGAATTCATATTAGATTATAACGAAATTGATTGGGCACTTGAATCTTTAGGTGCAAAAATTGTATATAAAATGACAAGTTCACCATTAAATAGAAATGATTTTATAGAAAAATTTCTAAATCAAATTGCTTCATTTTTACCATCAGAAGAAATATATGGAATGATAAAGCCTATGGGAAAAGACCCAGCTATTGTATTAAAACCAACCAATTTTCCAGGTGACTGTTTTTCATTTAAAGGTAATAATGGAAAAATAACAATTCATTTACCAGCTACAATTGATATTACATCTATATCTATTCAACATGTACATGAAAATATTAGTAATAATTCAAATGCTACACCAAAATATTTCTCTGTATATGGTATGGTTGATTTAAATTGGCCTGAACAATTTGAAGAAAATGATATTAATTATGATGATTTTAAAAATAGCTCTTTATATTCATGTTTACATTCTACATATGGAAATGTACAACCTAATGAAATTTTACAAAGATGGTTAAAGGACAATAAACAGCCAAATCTAATACATATTGGTGATTTCTATTTTGATAGAAAAAAAAGAATAACAACATATCCCACCAAGTCATGTTTCCCAATGAAAAGGTAACAAATATTAATATATTATAATATTATAATATTATGATTTATACATTTTTTTTTTTTTTGGAAATAGTATATATTTTAAGTTCAACATGAGTAATACATATATGTATATATATATATATATATATATATGTGATTGTATAAATACAATTATATACTTTCTAATTATATAAAAATATATTTATTATTTCTTCTCATATGTTATTTTTTTTATATGTTCATTTTTATTATTTTATTATTTTTTTTTTTTGATAGGATAATTTTCGAATTTACCGAAAATTATGGTGCTTCCTACACATGTGTTTACAGATTAAAAGTTCACGGGAAAAGATGTATAAGGAAATTTAAATAATTTCTATTCAACAAAAAAAAAAAAAAAAAAAAAATAAGATTGTTTTTCAAATATCATATGTTACCAACAAAAATATATAGTCAAACAAGATGGATTATTTAAATTAACATTTACTTTATATATATTTTTTTTATATTAAAAATATTTGTTACATTTGCAAGTTTATATAACTTTTTATTTGAAAAAGAATTATATATATATATAATATATATGTGTGTATATTTCTTATTTATTTTTTTTTTTTAGTGTAATTCATTTTTTTATTATATAATTACATGTCCAATCATATTAATATGATGTTAATATTTTTTTTTTTTTTTTTTTGTTGTTTTTGAAAATTTATATATAAATATATATTCTTATGAGTTTTGTTTAATATTATGATTTATGTAAAAAAAAAAAAAAAAAAGAAAAATTTTTAAACGTATTTTTTTTTTTTTTTTTAAAAAATATGATTATTCTATTATTACTCCATATTATTCATACTAATACATAATTATTTTTTTATTAATTCTATCTTGATTTGTTATTCTATAAATAATAAATATTTATTTATATATATATATATATATATATATATATATATATATTTTTATATGTGTAATATTTTTTTTTTTCCTCCTCTTAATTAGAGAAAAAAATAATATGTACAACATTGATATAATTTCAAAAAATAAAAAAAAAATTAATAACCATAAAATCATTTAAATAAATTAATATATATATATATATATATATATATATATGTATAATAATTTCTTAATATCCAAATTGCATATTTTATGTAAAAAATTCTGATCTCAAAAAGATTAACATATCAACATATAAACCTTTATTTTATATGATATAAAAAAAAAAAATAAATTTTTTTTTTTTTTTTTGCACATTGTAAAAATGTATCTTTCTTATATATATAACAATAAGATATCAAATTTATAAGTTAATTATACTTGTAAGTGGATATATATTGAAATATATTCCTCTTGTTTGTATTTTTTTTTTTTTTTTTTTTTTTTTTCCAAATAGGTCCATTTATGTATAATACACAAAAAACATATAAATATTTCTCATGCTTTATAAAAGTTTTAAAGCTAGTACAATAATCGGTAAAAAATGTTTTAACTGGTGGAACAATTTGCCCATAACGTGGAAAGTGGGTATTTCTTGTTCGGTACTTTTTCCACCTTTATGGAATTATAATGAAAGAAGAAAAGCAAAAGAAAAACAAGTATTTTACAATAAATCTATTAGAGATTATGTATTTTTTGATATTGCAATAGAAAATAAATATGTTGGTAGGGTCTTGATCGGATTATATTCTGATCAAGTACCATTATCAGCTGAGAATTTTATACAGCTAGCTGAAGGATATCAAATAAAAGATAAATATATAGGATATCGTAATACATCAATACATAAAATATACCCTGGTATTGGTTTAGTAGGAGGAAATGTTTTAAATGATAAAGAAGGTTTAAGTATATATGGGAAAAAGTTTCCTGATGAAAATTTTGATATGGAATTTGTTCAAGATGGTGACGTTGCATTATTTAATGAAGGACCTCATAGTAATTCTTCACAATTTATTATTACATTTTCTCCCATGCCTATATTACATAAACATAATGTTGTCATTGGTACTGTTTTGAAAGGTATGAATATAATTCGTATGATTGAAAATGTAGGAACAAAATTAGGACATCCTATGTATGATGTTAGAATAGTTAATTGTGGTTTATATAAAGGATTAGAAAAGGATGGACCTCCATTCTTCCATTTTACTGAAATTATTGAAAAAAATAAGGAACATTTAATATCCAAGAAAGAATTTGAAAACTTATCCAAAGAGCAGAGACAATCTCTTTTGAACGATACAAATAAGGTCCAAAAGAAAAAAAAACAAAATTCATAAGACGGAAAAATATACAATTGAGAAATTGAATAAACAATAATATAAAAATAAATAAATAAATATAAATAAATGTATATATATATATATATATATATATATATATATGTGTTTATTAAACATACATTTTAGTATTATTTTATATTTTTTTTTTTTTTTTTTTTTTGTAAAATAGCTGTTTTATTATTATTTTATTTTTTATTTTTTTGGAAAATGGCTGTTTAATTAATATTTTATTTTATTTATTTATTTATTTTTTTTTTTTTTGGAAAATAGCTATTTTGTTACTATTTGAAATTTCCTTTATTTTTTTAAATTTGCAACTAATAATTCTCTAATTTTAAAATTATAAAATATATTGGTTTAATTTTTTTTTTTTTTCCATAAAATAGTATCACTTATTGATGGTGTCTAACTATTTTATTATATATATATATATTTATTTATTTGCGTTATTCAAAAGTAGAATATATTTTATAAAGTATATAATATATTTATATGTGAAAATATAAACAATTCATTTGATTTGCCAATATTTCCAGGAGTTCATAATATTTTACAGTTTAAAAAAAAAAAAAATTAAAAAGATCATTATTAATGATATTAACAAAAATGTAATAAGATGATTAAAAAGGTTTAATTCAATTTATTCAAAAATGAATAAACATATAAATATATACATATATAAATATATACATATATATATCAACATGTAAGGTATAAAATAAATCATCATATTTTTCTTTTAAAAGAATATTAATATATTAAAAACAATAATTTTTCTTTTTATTCATCTTTTATTATACCAATTATATCATCATCTCTGTAAACAAAAAATTCTTCTCCATCAATTTTTAAAGAGGAACCACCATATTCAGGTAAAACAACAACATCTCCTTCTTTTACACTTGGTGATATTTTTGTACCATTACTAGTTACTCTTCCTGGACCAACAGCTAATACCTACATAAATATAAAAAAAAAAAAAAATAATAATAAAATAATAGAGATACACACAGGTGTATATAAATTTATAATTATAAATATAAAAAAATTTAAAAACAACTCGTTATTATATATATTATTACCTTTCCTGTGTATGATGGCTCAGTTGCGCTTTCTGGTAAAAATAGTCCAGACTTTGTAGTAGTTTTTGGTACTATTTTACTTATTAAAATTCTATCCATCAATGGAATAAATTTTCTAGTTATAGTAGAACTCTAAAAAAAAAAAAAAAAATACATATATATTTATATATATTTAATATTATATGTATTATAAATATATATTATACCACTATAATATATATATATATATATATATATAAACCTTTACATATTTATTATTATGAAATATAGAAACTTTTTTGCAGGCCCACATATATAGTATTTACATATAATATTTGTATAAAAAATAAAAAAGTTACCATTTTTTCAATTGGAAATTATTTTACAATGAAGGGTAAAAATAAGAAATAATTTTATCTACAAATTTTATGAATTATATTTTTAATTAAAATTATTTTTTTTTAATATTTAAATGGAAAAATAAAATAATATATTTAATATTATAATATTCTATATTTATAAATGTTGAGATTTTCAAATATTAATAAATTTAAATTAAAAAAGAAATATATATATATTTCCACTAATATTAATGTAGAATAATATGTTAAATAAAAATATATATTTATTATATATGTGTTGATATAATTTTCTTTATTATATTTTTCATTTTACTACTATAAAAAAAAAAAAGGAAAAAGATTATGTAGCCAAATAAAACGGAGATAGGCACATACATATATATATATATATATATATATATATATATATAATATGTAGTAATAAGAACAAAAAAAAAAAAAAAAAAAAAAAATTAAATATTATATTATTATATGTAATTTATATTATCGATCTTGAATATTTAAAAATTTTCTGATTTTCATTTTATTTTGAATTCTTATATTTATATATATTTATACCTTTTATTAGTCATATATATATTTTATAAAAATAATATATATATATCCCATATGTGGATTATGCTTGTTTATGTTGTTTCATTTTATATATATCATAAGAATTCAAGTTCATCATTCATATAATAACTTCTAAATATTTTGACACAACATAAGAAAATGTGGAAAATAAAATAAAAAATTAAGTTTATAGGAAAATACAGTTACACCATAAAAAAGGATGAATGTACATATAATTAAAAAAAATCATATTGAAATAATAAAAATAACAAATCCTTTATCTTCTTACCACATCAATATATATATATATATATATATATATATATATATGTTCTATTAAATAAACATTAATTATTATGGAATAAGAATATATGATGAATATATTTTATTTTATGCTAATTCCAATTATGTTATTATTCCTATGAACACACCTGTAATAATATAATCATGTATATAATTTTTTTTTTTTTTTTAAATAAGAATATATTAAAATTTTACAATTGTAAAAAATAATGGATAAGTTCATTTTCATTTATCATATGGACAAAATGGTATACATATAAATATGTATGTTTTTTTTATATTATTTTATTTTTTATATTTTTTTTGTATGTTTATATTACTTTCATAAAAAAATTGTTTTTTCATATATAATAAAAAAATAAAAGGAAAAAGGAAAAAAAAAAAAAAAAAAACATTAAAAAATTATAGAGTTTTCCCTTTTATGATTAAGATAATACAAAAAAAATAAAAATGTGTATATATAAATATATATTTGATTCGTTAATTCTGAGATAAATGGATATATAATATAATCCCAAAAGGAAAACATAAATATATAAATATATATATATATATATATATATATATGTATGTATTATAAATTTACTCCTCCAAATATGCAACATCTGGTACCCACCAAGGTAAAAGAGTCATAAAAAACATAACAACTGATTGATAAATATATTTTTCTAATTTGGTTGGTTTTCTTCTAGTATTATTGTTTGTATTATTTTCTTTATCATTTTGTTTTGTTTCTGTTCCATTTTGTTCTTTTTTTGGAATAGTATTAGTTGTATTATTTTCATTGGGGTTAGATAAATGTGCAGCCATTTCATCATCTGAGTTTATAAATTCACTAATACTATTATTTAAAATGTGATTAAATGTTGTTGAGCTATCATTTAGATTATTATTTTTTCTTTTTCTTAAATTTGAGTTTATACCATTTTTTGCATTATGAAGTACATTTTCATCTGTATTATTAAAATATTCATTTGTATCTTTTGCAAGATATTCATTCTTTTCTTCCTCTTTATTATAACTATTATTAGGGTCATTTATAGTTTCATGTGTTTTGTTGTTAAGACAATTAAATTCATCATCTTCAGGAATTTTTTTTTTTGAACTGTCCAATTCAGATTCCGTTTCTTTTTCTGCTTTTTTCTTTTTAAATAGAAGAAATCTTTTTTTAACAATATCATTAACACTATTAATATTATCATTATTATTATTATTACTATCATTATTATTATTATTATTATCATTATATACATCAATATTATTATTATTACTTTTTTCATTTTCATTACTTGCATTTTCTATATTTTTCAAATTTTTTATATTGTTTGTTATATCATGTTGCACGTTTGACTCATTTAGGATTTCATCCAAAGGGGAATCTTCTTCCTGGTCACTACTTTTAATATTTAAAAATTCTAATAAATCTTTTTCATCATTTAATTTGTTATCTACACATATATCTTTATTATAATAATTCATATTTTTATTTATATCATCTATATTATTTATATAATCTAAAATGTTCTGATTATCGATTTCATCAGATATTTTTTTTAAATCAACATATTCACCACTATCTGTTATTTTATCATCACCTGTTATAAAACTATCATCAATATTATGTTGTTGATCACTTGTGATATCATTTGATATACCATTTTGTTCACCATTTTGTATATTAGATTCTACAAATTGGTTGATATTTTCATTAAGACTTATACTATTATTGAGATTCCTTGACTCGCTCATTCTTCTTAGTACTTGTTCTATTGAATCATTACTAGATACAAAATTTAAATTATTAATTATTAAATCAAAGAATCCTCTATTATATAATATGAACATTCCAGAGACAATAAAATACATCTTTATATTAACTTCAAATAAAAACAAAACAAAAAATATTTTAATTAATAAAAACATATGTGATCTTTCCATAAGTTCTAAAATATAATTATTAAAAATACTTCGTTGGTTTCTTTGATTATTATTATTTGTTATATTATTATTAATTCCTTGTCCTACATTAGTACCAATATTATTATTATTATTATTATTATTGTTATTATTATTATTGTTATTATTATTAGTAGTAGTATTTTCATTTGTATTTCCTATATTATGCATAGCATCATCTTTCTTATCATTTTTCTTTTTTACTTCTTCTTGTATTAATTTATTAACACTATTCAAGAAATCGTGATTTTCATTTGATTTTACTAATGTATCAATATAAGAATGTTGAGATTTCACATGATCATTTAACATATGCTCATTTTCAGAACCTTCATTTAATGAAGATATTATATTATTAAGAGAAATATTTTTTATTTCATTCTGATACGTAGCTATTTTATTACAGTATGTTAAAAGAAGTATTTTATAAATACGTGTTTGTTCATCTTTTGAGAACACTCTGTCTTTATTATCATTCATGTTGTTTACTCAAAAAAAAAAAATAAAATGAAAATATACACACAAGAGGGGAAATAAATAAATAAATAAATAAATATATATATATATATATATATATATATATATATATATATATATATATATATTTGTGAGTATATTAATTTATATATATGTCATATTATAACATATATATATTATATTCCCAATTTGTCATTAAAAAAATATATGTATTTAAATGTATGCATATATATATTCTTCATATTATTATTTTTCTATTTCATATCTTACAAAAGAAATAATTTTACAACTATAATTAAAAAAATAAAATATGCAAATATATTTCTATGTATATATAATTATATGTATAAATATTTATGTTCAAATATATTTACATGTAAATATATTATTATATATATACAAAAAAAAATTATCAGTTGTTTATACATATATATATATATATATATATTCAAATGAAAGAAACAGGAATATGATACACTTGCAAAAATATATTATGATTCTCAATTATATCTTTTATAAATATAATTTGTATTGTTTTTATCTTTTTTGTGTAATAATTTAAAAAAAAAAAAAAAAAAAAAAAAAAAAAAAAAATATACATTAATACAATAATACAAATGTAAAATTATATATTTTGTAATATGCGTTTTAAAAATAAAAAAAAAAAAATAAAATATATATGTATATGTATATAATAAATAAAATGAGCATATAAAATATACATATATATATATATATATATAATACGTGTAAAGAAGGAAATAAAAACAAAATAAAAATATATATAATATTTTTTTTTTTTTTTTTTTTTTTTTTTTTTTTTTTTTGATCTTACTTCATTTTACATTTAAACATAATTCACAAAATTAATTAGTTTTCTTTTTAAAGTTTGAAAAATATTCATTTGCATATTTAAAAATATCATCCTTAAGAAAAATATATATATATATATATATATATATATATATATAAATACATATTTATATATATTTTTATATGTAATATTTTACATTACAATCATTATAATGCTATATGTGATAACATTTTATTTTATAATACAACAAAAAAGGAATATACATACATACATATATACATAATATTGAAACTATTTTTTTTTTCCTTTTTAATATAAGGAAAAATTATGTTCAATTTTTTTTCAAAAATTAAATCAATATATTATTATATAATATATATATATATATATATATATATATATATTTTTATATACCGGAGTATGCAATAATATTGAGGAAATAAAATCATTCAGCAAATCTTTAAGTTCTGGATGAGATTCCATATATTTAATATTTTCATTTTTTATATTTATCTGATATAACAATTTAATAAAAATATATTTCAAGATTACACCTTGTCAAATAATAAAAACATCATTGAACATATACACACAAAAAGTAATATATAAATAAATATATATATATATATATATGTTGTTATATATATATATATATATTATTTTTTTTAAATGTTACATACTGTCTCTTCATCAAGATTGTTTTTATCTATCAAATTAAAAGTGTCTTCCATTTTTGAAACATCTTTTTTAATATTTTCTTTTTTTGTAATATTTTTAAAAGAATTACAAAAAGGAAAGTAAAGTATTAAATAGGAGTATAAATGGAAAAATGAAAATAATAAATAAATACATACGTATATAAAATATTTATATGTATACTATTATATTTTTATTTAATATATGTCAATGTTGAGAATTATGTAAAATATGAAAAAAATAAAAAAAAAAATAAAATGTTCCTTCATAATTTATGATATATTATTTTAAGCTTAAAATAATCTGCGTCATATTTGAAATATATTTCATATTAAAAATGATATAATGTACATATTATATATTATGAAGACAAGAAAGATTATATACACATATAAATTATATATACATTAATAAATAATTATATATATATAATATTATATGTCTTTATATTATATTATTTTTTTCTTTTAATAGTAATATGCAAAAATTTAAGTGCCTTAAGTCTTTAAGAGAGAAAAGTCTTTTCTCTTTGATATATATGGAATCCTTTAATTTTAATAATATTCATAAGAACATAGACAAACATTTTATTCATACATATACCAAAAGAAATAATATTATAAGCTATATAGACATTATTTATAAACGTTATCTAAATACTATGGAAAAAAATAAGACAAACGATGATTACAAAAATTATGATAACTGTATACTCCAAAATGATAAAAAAAAAAAAAATGTTTTTTATGAACAATCATTAGAACATGCACAAAAAATATCTAATGATGAAATAAAAAAGGATAAGAAAGAAGAACAAATAAAAAATAATCCAATAAATAATATTTCAGAAGAATGTGGATATAAGTATGATAAGCATGAACCTACCATGTTTGGTGATTGGTCTCATAATTGCAGGGTTACAGATTTTTGATATATAATATATAATATATATAAATTTGAATATAATTATATTATATGTACTTTTTTTTTTTTTTTTTTTTTTTGTATCTATTAGTATATAACAATAATAAATATATATATATATATATATATATTATATTATATTTATATATATTTTTTTTTTTTTATTGATCATCATTAAACCATTCGTATGATAACAATTTTTCAATACGATTAAGAATTAAATTACATTTGTCTTCAAATATTGTTCCTAATGATTTATCAAAATCTTTTATTTTTTTTTGAAGTTCATTTTCCATATAAGATATTTGTAAATCTGTATTTACATAATTATTATTCATAGTTAATTTCTTCATATAATTTATATTTTTATCTAATTGTCCTTTTGATTTATTAATTGAAGATACATTTACGTTTCCAGAATTTTCAAGATCATATTCTTGTAAATTTTGTTGTGAATTATTATTATTATTTAATATATTTATATTATCTTCACGATGGATTGAAAAATCTAAGGAATCATTATTATGTTCTTCATTATTTGTATAATAATTAAAATGATCATTACTCATATTACTATTATTATTATTATTATTATTATTACTACTATTTTGTGTTTCCTTTTTGTGGTATGTAAAATTATTTTCTTGTGTGAAATGAGAAATGTTTGATAAAGAACCACTTGAATTGTTATCTTTTAAAATCCCTTCATTTATTTTTTTTTCCTTATAATAATAATTATTATTAACATCATTATTATGATGATTCACATTATTGTCTTTATTAATATCATTTACATATTTCATATTTTTATTAGATAAATTTTCTAACATATCATATTTATACATTTCTTCTTTTTTTATATTTTTCATATTTTTCTTAATACCTCTTTCAAATTCATATAATAAATTTGCTTGTCCAGATTCTATAAGTTTCTCTTCTCGTTGTTCTTTCCTTTTCATATTTTCTTCCTCTTTATATACACATGTTTTATATTTTATATAATTATTATCTATTATACTTTTTGTTCTAGGTAAATTTTCACTTTTATTTAAATGGTGATTATTTTTTTCTATAACATAATCATATTTTATATGTTCCATATTTTTTGTTTTATAATTATTAAAAGGCAAAGAATTTTCATTATACTTTTTATACGTAATATCATTATTTTGTTCTGATATTTCTTCTGTGTATTTTCCTATGTCATTATTTAATTCTTCATTTATATTTTGATTTGATTCTAATAAATAACTAAATTTTGAATTATCAACTTTCTGAGATGTTAAGAAATGTTTTGAATTACAAAGTTGACTTTTTATTTGAGAATTTAATAAACTATTGCTTGATTCGGACAAATCATTTAATAGTAGTTCTATATCACTATTTGTTGAATTTATTAAATTGTTATTTGCATGTGAAAAATTATTATTATGTATTATTTCATGTGAAAAATTATTATTATGTATTATTTCATGTGAATCATTTTTTTGGCTAGTTGAACTATTTGATAAATGGAAATTTTCCTTTTTGGAATCATCACTATTATTATTATTATTATTATTATTATTATATGATATAGAATTATCTAATACATTTTGTAAAGAATATTTCATGTTTGAATTTGTTATGTCATTTTGATGTTCTTTAGTATATGTATCTACATTGTTTATTATCTTATCATGTGTATGTTCTAAATTATGTATTTCCATTGTATTATCATTAGTAATAATATTATTGATAGACGTTCTATTTATACTTTTATCATTTCTATAAGAAATATTTTGATTATTAACACTTTGTTTTATTGACCAATCACTTGTATTACTATTTTTTGATTGATACATATTTTGAGATATATTATTTAAATACATTTTTGAATCTATCATACTATTTCTTTTATTTATAAAATCATTTTTATTTTTTATATGTGTGTTTTGATTTACTTCATTTTTTATTAAATCATCTAAATGGTTAGTTTTCAATTCATCGATTTCTTCTAATTGTGAATTATGGATTCTGGAATTTTTTTTATTTTTTGCTTGAATAAAAGAAGAATTATTATTTATATGAATATTTTTATTTGATATATCTATATTTAGCTGTGATCCATTTAAAACATTATTATGATATTCAGAATATATATTATTATTTTTTGAATCCTTATAAAAATTAGATTTTTCATTTATGTTACTATTACTATAAGTTATGTTCCCTCTCGATTCATTAAACTGATATGTATTTAAATTATTATTTATGGATATATTATCTATTTGGTTTGTTTTGTTAGTATCGTTTATATTATTTACAGAATTTAAATAATTCGTGTTACTATTTCTTGAATTTATTAACTGTCCTATATTATTATGACATCTTTGTTTTTCATTTTCTTCTGTATCATAAATATTTGAGCTATTCAATATATGTGTTTTATTAATATGACGATTATTTTTTTTGAATTCGATACTTTCATTCAAATGATTCATTTGTTTTACATCTTCTTCTTTTTCTTTAACATATATATCTTTCTCACCAGACAAATTAGTATCCTTATATGATGTAGTATCATTTTTATTTATTATATGAATATCTTTATGACTATATTTTGTAGAAAATTTTAATGTACTCATATCACGATCATTTATAGAATTATATTTATTTTCAATAAAGTCGCTTTGATTATATTTATTTTCATTTTTTTTAAGAGACGTTCTGCTATTATAATAATTATATATATCATTTGTTATATTATCATTTTTATTATCTTTGACTATATTGATTTTATCACTATGCTGTAAAGAATTGTCTACTGTATTTTTTGATTTAAAATTATTTTGAGTGTTTAATATTATATTATCATTGTTTGTAATATAAGACTTATTATTATTATGACCAATTGTATGGTTATGCTTGGATTCTTTTTTTTTAATACTATTCTCTATCTGATTATTTAATAAAGTTACTGATGTTTCCTTCGAATGTATTATAGATGAATCACTTATATTTTTTGATATATGCTGATTTTTCATATGTTCATTATAATTCTCCATACCATAATCACTATTACAAGAATTATGCATATATTCTTTTATTTCGTCATGCATATTATTATTATTATTATTATTATCAATTTTTAATATTTTATCAGTGTTAGATTTATTAATTTCTATTTTATTTTCTGAATATGTTCTAACATTTTCTTTATAACTGTTATCTAAAAATGAATTTACACTTTCTTCGAGTTCCTTTCTACTATAATTTTTTCCTTCCTTTTCTAAATTCCTTTCTTCATGTTTCAACAGTACTGCATTTTTATCTTTAAATATA
>NC_041704.1:637500-652500 GCF_900097015.1 Plasmodium sp. gorilla clade G2
TTACTAAAATAAAATTAGAATATAAATTTATATTCATAAAAAATGGCACACTTTTTATGCTTATAAAAATGATATATATAAATATGAAATATTAAAAAAAAATATATGTATTTATATATTCTTTATTTATATGTTAATAATAAATTTGTTTGTTTTTTTTTATTTTTTAAGTGAAGAATATATATAATATATTAAAATAAATATATATATTATATATATATATTTTATATATATATATATATTTTATTTTTTTTTTTTTTTTGTGGTATTATATATATATATATATATATATATATATATATATATATTTATTAATTTATTAATTTATATGTGCTATATTTTCCTTCCATTGATTATAATTTTAAGATGGTGATATGGAAGGGCAATGTAAAAAATAAAATATTGTTTTTAATTTTTGTAGCTTATTTTTTTGTTTTTGTTAAGATAAGCAATGGTCAGTTGATTAAATTGGATGGTCAGAAAATTAACACTAATTATATTCTATATGTTTTGAAAGGTTTATTTATATTTGGAGAGAATGAAAGTCCTTATGTTTTATTAGGAAAAAAGAAGGATATGGATTTTAAGGCAGCTCATGCAATTTTTGAAAATGTAGGTATAAGTACTACTGATAATAAGAACACGAAATATTTTTCTTTTGAAATGGGTGATACTACAAGTGATAATAATAATAATGACAATAACAACGATGACAACAACAATAATAATAATAATAATAATGATGACAATAATAATAATAATAAAAACAATGATGACAATAATAATAATAATAATTATGATAATAATACGAAACAACTACAAAATAGTTACAACAATCATAGTAATAATACAAATAGCCAAAGTGATAAACAAAACTATGACGATGAAAATAAAGATAAATTCAAAATAAATTTATATAAAGATAATCCATATCTACGTAAAAAAAAAGAATATAGATACTCAGAAGATGTGGATTCTTTTGTTACCCCTGAATTATTTTTAGAATTAATAATAATGAAAGAAAAAGATTTTAATAAACATTATTTGCCAAAAGATCATGATATATGTTGTTATATGCAAGAAGAAGGAATAGACGGATATGAAAAATATACTTGCCCTGGAAAAGGATACTTAAAAAGATATATAGATGAGGATAATATGTATTCATTGAAATTACCTGTTTATTTTATAAATGATAGAATAAAAGATGATAATAATAGTAATAATAATAGTAATAGTAGTAGTAGTAGTAGCAGTAGTAGTAGTAGTAGTAGTAGTAGTAGTAGTGGTAGTAGTTATTATAATAATGTTTATAATTTTAATAGTGGGAATGAAATTAATCATGAAAATTTATTAAATCATTTGAAAAATAAATTTGTTTATAATATTAAAGATACAGATGTGTATGCTTTATTTTTATCAAACTGTATGGATAGTAAAAAATATGAATTACATTTACATGGAAATATACATATTTTAAATGAATATGGTTATTTACCAGGAGATAAAATATCAAAATTAAATTTATATGTTTTAAGTATGATAATATATTTAATTTATTTATTTATATGGTCATATTTATTAATTAAGAATAAAAATTATGTTATAAAAATACAAATCTGGATTTTAGTATGTGTTTTTTTATATTTAATGGAAAATGTGTTCTTATTTTTATATTTCTTATCATATAATTTATATGCTAAAGTTAATAATGAATTATTATTTATATCAGTTTGTTCAAGTATTTTAAAAAATGTTTGTTCGTATCTTCTTATATTATTAGGATCATTAGGATGGGGTATTGTCATTCCAACATTAGATAGAAAAACATTTATAAAAATAAAAATCCTTTTTTTCTTTTTTATCATTTTTGATTTTATTAAACAATTTGTAGATATGCATTTAACAGATACACAAATTAATACTGGATATTTTCTATTTTGTATAATACCAGTTACTATTATTTATTCAATTATATATTTATGGGTTTTTACATCAGCTAGCCAAATTATTATACAATTAAATGAGGATAAACAATATGAAAAATTGAATATGTTTAAAAATTTTTTTAATGTATTAATATTTACATTATTATTTTCAATTATAGCATTCATAATAGATATAGTAGTAATGATATATGTAGATAATACTATATGGAATTTAAAAAATTATTTAAGTGAAGGAATTATTAGTTGTTTATTCTTAATTATATTAACAGCCATGTTTTTTTTATTTAAACCTTCTGATAGGCTTAAGAGAATATCTCATTTTACAGAAATTGGAGATATGGATGAAATGGAAGATTTTTCAAATTTCAAAAATTCAATTGAAGATATATCATAAGCAAAAAAAAAAAAAAAAAAAAAAAAAAAAAAAAAAAAAAACACACATCATATATAATTTATTTCTTATTAATTTTTTTTAGTAATACAAATAAATGTAAATATATATATATATATATATATATATATATATATATATTAGGATGATAACCGATGTATATAATAAAAAAAAATATGTTTATAACTATTATTCTAATTGTGAAATTTGCAATGAATAAATAATCAATCCTATATTAAATACAAAAGGAAATATATAAAAATATATTTGATAAGATATTATTACCATGTACAATAAAATGTATATATTTTATTACCATATTATTAATTAGTAAAATATATATATATATATATATATATATATATATGTAATATTCCTGGTGATATAATTTCTCTTTTATATATATAACATTTTGTATATAAAAATAAATACTGTGTATTTAATTATTTTCCCATAATCTTTTTAAAAAATAATATATATATATATATATTTAATTATTTATATATTTTATTATAATTATTATTTTTTTTTATGTAACTATTTGTAAGAATTTCTTCAATTATATTTTATTTTTTAAATATATTTATTATTTCAATATTTATATATATTTACTTTTTAATTATTTATTTGTTTTTATAAAAACGTTAAAGTCAATTTTTTATATATATATATATATATATATATACATTACATTTTGTTCCATGTGGCTTCATAACAAAACAACTTATTCATTATTAATTTTTAGTACCATTCAAAAATAATAATAAATATATAAATATTAAGCAAATAAATAAAAAAATAAAAAAATAAAAAAAAAAATATATATAATATATATATGTATATTATATTTGTTATTCTTATTTGTAAAAATATATAATACCACATATATATAAACATATTCCATTCCATTCCATTTCATTTGATTTGATTTGATTTTTTTTTTTTTTTTTTAAACTGTCGAGCGAAATATGTAGTATGCATATAAATCAAATAATTTTCCTTCTGATCATATTATTTCCTTATCATGTTAACTCGATAAAACCCATTAAACACAAAAATGTAAATAATCTATTCATTGAAATATATCCATATAAAAAAAAATGGGAAACTAAGAAAAAAACAAAGAGCCATTTAATAAAAAATAATAAATTAATAAGTAATGTAGATGTTAATTATATTAATATGATAAACAATGGAAATAATATATCATCAGAAAAATCTAGAGATGTAAAAACAAAAAAAAAAAAAATTATAAGTGGAGAGTATGGAATGAGTCTTGAATTTTTTAAGAAAAATTCAAAAAAAGTAGTCCAAAATTTGAAAAAGAGAGGTATGAACAAATATCTAAATGTTATTGTGATGCTAAAAAAACTCATAAATGAAAAGAATGAAAATGAGGTTTTAAGAAATAAACTAAGAAATAGAAGAAAGATATTATCAGATGATATAAAAAATCTTATATTTAATAGTAAAAAATATGAAGACATATTAAATAAAGATATCACGAATAATTCTGATGATAAGGCTAATTTAATAACCCTAAATGAAAAAGAAAAAAAATATGATACACAAGATGATAATATAAATAAGGAAAAGATAAAATATATAAATCAAACAAATCAAGATACAATTAATAATTTAAAACAATATGATGATGTTTTAAAAAATAATAAATTAGAAATTGAAAAGATTAAAAAAGAAACGAACGAAATTAATAAAGATATAGATGATATAGAAATAAAAATCTTAAATTTAAAAAAAGAAATAGAATATAATTTATATAAATTACCAAATATTTTATTAAATAAAGTACCAGAAGGGGAATCATCAGAAGATAATAAAATAATAAAATTTTATAAAAAAGAAAATATTATTCAATTCAACAATAAGGACAATATATATCTTGAACCACATGAAGAGATAATAAAAAAATATGAAAATAATTTTATTTTCTCAAATATATCTAATAAAATAGGTTCAGGTTATAATATTCTAATTAATGATATAGCTAAATTAGAAAGAGCTCTTATAGATTTTATGATTAATACACATGTTAATAAGTTCTTATATACATATGTTAAGGCACCAGAAATCGTAACTAAATCAGCATTAATTAATACAGGGCAATTACCAAAATTTGAAGAAGATTTATTTAAAATTAAAGATGATTATAAATTATTAAATGAAGATGCTTATTTAATACCTACAAGTGAAGTCTCATTATTAAATTTATTTAAAAATAGTCTAATCGATTTTATACATCTACCTATAAAATTAGTTAGTCATTCATCTTGTTTTAGAATAGAAAAAAATAATACATATGGAAAAACTTCAAAAGGATTATTAAGAGAACATATATTTCAAAAGGTTGAATTAATAAATATAACTGATAAAAAAACATCTCCTTATTATTATAAAAATTTAATTAAACAAAGTACATATATTTTAAAACAATTAAATATACCTCATAGATTAGTCTTATTAAATTCTATAGAAACTCCTTATTCAGCATCTATATGTTATGATATAGAAGCTTGGCTACCTAGCCAACAAAGATATATCGAAGTATCTTCATGTTCTAATTGTTTAGATTTTCAAGCAAGACGTTTAAATTTAAAATATAAAATTAAAGATTCAAATTTTTTCTGTCATACTATTAATGGTTCAGGCTTAGCCGTAGGAAGGGTATTAGCAATTATTCTTGAGCAATATCAAATCAAAAAAAAAAACAAAAATGAAATAACAAAAATTCAGGTTCCTAAGGTTCTGAGGAAATATATGAAGAAGGATATAATACAAGTGGAATATAATTAAATGGATCTATTATATACATCTAAATGATGACCTGAACTGTAACCATATACAAGATGTGGCTATATATATATTATACATATTATATATATTATATATTATATATATATGTATATTATTTTTTTTTATATGTTTATATATATATATATATATATATTTTTTTTTTTTTTTTTTTTTGTTAAACATATCAATTATGAATATTATCTTTTTTTAATTATATTATAACAACGTTGTAAATATTTAAAAAAAAAAAAATAAAAAAATAAAAGAGTATATATATTTTAATTAAAAAATTAAATATGTGTACATATAACAGTTCAATGTGACCATAAATATTAAAATTAGTATTAGGGGTGTATGAAGCAAACAAAAAAATAAAATAAATAATAATAATAAAAAAAAAAAAAAAAAAAAAAAAAAAAAAAAAAAAATTAATATATGTATAATTTATTATATATATATATATCTCAGTAATTATTAGATATTCCTTTTAACATATAAATTAATATTATACATATATATGTATGTATCTATGTATGTATATTTTTTTTTTTTTTGCTTTATATTAATCATGTCACATTAAACTTTTTTACGATAAAATGATAATTAATTTATTTAGGAGAAAAGGAGGAACAGTGATTACATCAGGTGTGGTCATTTCAGAAAGAAAAAGATATTTTATAAATTATAATAAAAAAGAGTTTTATTATAATATGAATAGTTTTAATAAATATTATTATAATAATAATATCAAATATGTCGATGAAAAAAGAAATAAGAACAAAAAAAAGATTAGTGATATAAATAATTATGAAGAAAATTCTAAAGATTTATATTTTAAGAATAAAAGCATTGAAAAAAAAGTTGCAGATATAAAAATTAAAGACAGTCATAATAAAACACTCTTTGAATATATACCTATAGAAGGAAGAACAAATAAGGTACCTATAGCATTTCGATTATTTAATTATATATTTTTATTTATATTATCAAGTGGAGTAATATTAATACATATATTACCAGAAATTAATAAAGAAAAATATATCAGAGATTTATATACTTTTCAAATTTATTCTTTGTCAAGTTTTTTAGTATTTAACGGTGGTTTTAATTCTTTATTTCAATTAATACAATATGCTATACCAACAAATAGAAAATATAAAGGATTATATAATACACTTAGGTTTATATCATCATTAATACCTTTATTTTCTGCTATTATAGCAACTACATTATGTGAGAAATTTCCAAGAGATAGCTTATTCTTATTAACAATATCTTTTATCACATTATTAGTGAATTATTATTTACTACACATTAAATGTTTAATACCTGTGTGGTTATATAAACAATATAAAATTTATATTTCTATAATAATCATAAATTTAATATTCTTGCTATTAAGTGAAGCTCAAATATATACAGGAAGAAAGGTATCTATAAATGTTGACTACTAAAATAAGGAAATATAAACAAATCAACATATAAGATATATATATATATATATATATATATATTTTGCAACAGTCATCCTATGCATATTATACATATAAATATTAATATATATATATATGTAATATTATATATTTATTCATACAAAAAAAAAAAAAATAATAATATAATAAAAAATTATAAATTATCCATTTTGTTATTTAAAAATATATTCACATTTAATATAAAGATAAAAATATATATATATATATATTATATATATATATAGATATATATATATTATATATATATGTGCTTGTTTTTTTTTTTAAACCTTATATTATTATATTTCCTCCGCGTGCACATATGTATACTATATATTTTTAATTTCTTTAATAAATACATGCTGAAAAGGTATACTAAAAATATATATATATATATTATAGTATATATATATATATATAAATATAATAATGTAGTTCTTTTTTTTTTTATTTTATACTTTTTATAATTTTTTTTTTTTTTTTTTTTTTTTACTTTTGTTTTTGTTTTCCTTTTTGTTTTTAATTTTAACCTTCTTTTTTTTTTTTTTTTTTTTTAATATTGTATTTAATGTTGTACTTTTTATTAAACTATATTTTTTCTATGACATGTATATAAAATATATATTATATATATATATAAATACAAATTAAACGTTATAAAATCTTAGTTTCTTCAAAAAAAAAGAAAAAAAAAAAAAAAATTATTATCAAAGGAATGAAACTTTAAACCAATCATTTTGTTGTCATTATGATTTTTCCGTTTTAAAAAAAAAAAAAAAAAAAAAAAAAAAAAAAAAAAAAGGTTTTATTTATATTTTTATATAAGTGTACAAATAAATGCATACAGATTCAGCTTTAACTAAACAAAATATATAATAGATCTATATATAATCTATATATATATATATTTATAGATTTATAAATTATATATTTTTATATGAACAATTTTTAATTTTAACATTATATATATATATATAAACCTATGTTTAAAAATTTATATATATAAATATATATAATATATATAGAATAAAAAAAAATGTATAGAAACCTTTTTGACAAATTGAAGGATGGTCCGCTGAAGGTAATATTATAAGAAAATGAAAATATATATATACTTTGCTCTATATATATATAGACATAAGTGTTATAGTAAATTATATTATAAGGTATATATATATATATCTCTCTCTCTATATATATATACATATATGTAATATTTATTTATTTCCATCTTTTAAGATAAGTATCCTCGGAAGTGGTAGCTGGGCTAGTGCAATTAGTAAAGTAGTAGGTACTAATGCGAAGAATAATTATTTATTTGAAAATGAAGTTAGAATGTGGATTAGAGATGAACTTGTAAATGGAGAGAAGATGGTTGATATAATTAATAAGAAACATGAGAATACAAAATATTTACAAGGTGTACCTTTACCTCATAATATTGTAGCTCATTCAGATTTAGCTAGTGTTATTAATGATGCTGATTTATTAATTTTTATTGTTCCATGTCAATATTTAGAAAGTGTATTAGCATTAATAAAAGAAACTGAATCTATAAGAATAGCTAACCATGCAAAAGCTATTTCATTAACAAAAGGATTTATTGTAAAACAAAATCAGATGAAATTATGTTCTAGTTATATAAGTGACTTTTTAAATATACCATGTAGTGCATTATCAGGGGCCAACATAGCCATGGTAAAAATTAAAAAATATATATATGTATATGTATATATATATATATATATATATGTATATGTATATATATGTATATATATATGTATATATTTTATAGGATGTGGCCATGGAAAACTTTTCAGAAGCTACCATAGGAGGTAATGATAAAGACTCCCTAGTAATATGGCAAAGAGTTTTTGACCTACCATATTTTAAAATTAATTGTGTAACTGAAACGATTGAAGTCGAGGTAATAACGAAAAGAAAATGGATAAATAAATAAATATAAATATATATATATATATATATATATATATGTATGTATGATGATATGATAAAAAAATATGTTTATATATATTATCCCTTTTTAAAATGTAATATTTTATATGTACAGATTTGCGGAGCTCTTAAAAATATTATCACCTTAGCATGCGGATTTTGTGATGGTCTAAATTTACCCACAAATTCAAAGGCAGCTATAATAAGAAATGGAATAAATGAAATGATATTATTTGGAAAAGTATTTTTTCAAAAATTTAATGAAAATATATTATTAGAAAGTTGTGGATTTGCTGATATTATTACTTCCTTCTTGGCAGGAAGAAATGCAAAATGTTCAGCTGAATTTATTAGAAGCACACCAAAAAAAACATGGGAAGAATTGGAAAATGAAATATTAAAGGGTCAGAAATTACAGGTATGTTATAAATTATAAAAAAAATAAAATGTAAATAAATATATAAATGAATAAATAAATAAATAAATAAATATATATATATATATATATATATATATATTATTTTTATTTACCTTTTAGGGAACCGTTACCTTGAAATATGTTTATCATATGATCAAAGAAAAAAATATGACAAACGAATTTCCGCTCTTTACTGTTCTTCATAAAATTTCTTTTGAAAATGAAGATCCATCCAGTTTATTAAAAACATTTATGAATAGCAAAATAAACCACTTTAATTTATAATTAAAATAAAATAAATAAAATAAAAAAAAATAAAATAAGACACACAATTTTAATATATATATATATATATATATATATATTATACCTTTTCATTTTGTCATACTTTGTTTTTTAAAATTTCTTTTCTTTTTTTTTTTATTTCCCTTTTTTATTCCTTTTAAAATAATATAATGTGACCTTATTTATATATTTTAAGTTTTCAATGAATTAAATAATACATATATATATTTATTTATTTATAATATCTACACACCAAAATTCATGTAGAATTTTTCAGTTTTAATAATTTTTAAAAACAATTTACTGATTAAATCAGAACCTTTCTATTTATAATAATGTTTAACAAATGAAAAAATAAATAAAAATAAATAAATAAATCATAACGATGTATATAACTATAATATGTATATATTAAATGTATATATTAAATATATATATTTATATATTCACTTAAAAAAAAAAAAAAATTAATTATTATATAAACAAAAATAAAATATGTATTACCCAGTATATATTTGAATATATTAAATATAATGTAATAAAATTATTTACATAAAGTCAATTTTGTTTATATATATATATATAAAACTAGTGTGTATATTATATTATTTTTTTTTTTTTTCCTGGGTTTAAGAAAAAAAGTAATTTTAAAGCATATTAAACAAAAAGGATAGACATATGAAATGAAAAAATATATATATTTTAACACATCTGAGTAGTACATATAAAAATAAATATATATATATATATATATATATGTGTATATATTTTTATTCTTTGTTTTTTTTTTTTTTTTTTTTCTTTGAAACTTGATTTGTATTTATAACTACGTTTGATTCCACATTTACTTTGATAGTTTGTAATTTCAATCCAATTTTTTTCATTAACTGATATTTATTTGGAATATCATTATTTTTATTTGGTAATTTTATTCTTATTCTTCCTTCTATTAACCAGTCTTTTGGATAATATTTATTTTTCTCTACAACATAAGAAACATTTAATTCTTTACAAGCAAGAGCAATTTCATCAACTGTTGGATCACTTACACAATATTTTAAATTAATTCTTCTTCCTTCATTTACTTTTTTTTTTTTATTAATATAATTTGGATATATTATTTTCCATCTTGAATAATCTTTGTTTTCATCTAATGTATTATTTTCACCTGTATTATAAATATCTCTATTATAAACATCAGTCACGTTTAACCCCTGTCCATTTATCATTGCAAAAATAGGAAGTTTTTAATATTAATAAATAAATAAATATAAAAATATATATATATATATATATATATATATATATATATATATGAATATATTCAAATAATTGTTTCACTTATAAAATATTTTCTATATATATTATATATATGGATAACTTTTAAATAGTATAATATATATTTATATATTATGCTCAATATAAATATTTTCTCATATTTTTATTTATTTTAACTTTTTTTAATTATCATTTCAGACATATCTTTATAAAATATATAATTGTATATCTAATGAGTATAAATTTTTTTTTTTTTATTTTTTCATTTTTTATGAAAAATGTTTCATGGACTCTCCAAATTTGATATATTACAATTTTTTTTTTTTTATTATTTTTCTTTTATACTATACATAAAAAATATATAATATTACAAATTCATCTTTTTTTCGACAATTATATATAATTTTTTTTTTTTTTTTTTTAATAATAAAAATGAAAATATAAAAATGTATATAATATGATAATATATATAACATATATATATATATATTGAATAATTGTAAACAGAAATAAAAATATTATATATATAAAATATTAAATTATATATATATATTATATATATATAATATATTTATATATATATATATTGTAACATTTTAAGTATACATAATATGAATTATATATTTATATATATCTATATTGTATTTATATTATATATATATATATATATTATATCAAACCCATGCCTGAAGAAAAAATAAAAATATATGTTAATAAAATAAAAAATAAAAAGAATAATAAGAATAAATATATTTATTTTATATATATATGTGGTATTTATATTTATATATATATTATTTTTTATTTATTTATTTATTTATTATTTTTTTTTTTATTTTTGACAGATAATACAAAAATATTTGTTGCCCATTTTTAATGGTATATTATAAATATTTTGTTTAAGTCTATTAATATTAATATTAATATATATATTTTTTTTTTTTTTTTCATAACATTTAAAATGACAATATATATATTTTAAAAATATATACTTATATAAAAATATATTTTTCTCATATTTTAATATGTAGATATATATATATATATATATATATATATATATATTACATAATACTTTTGTGTATACATATAAAATTTAAAGAAATATTTTATATATATATATGAACATACATTCTTTAAACCCAATAAAAAAAAAAAATATGAAAAAATGTCCATTCATAAAAAGAAGATAATATATACATTACAGAATAACATAAAATAATAATATATATATTATATATATATGTATGTATTATCGTTTTTGTTTTTTTTATATTTATATATGTTTGGTATTTGAAAATCTCCCTCCCCTTTTTTTGTGTATGACTCTTTATATATATATATATATATATATATATTTATATTTATTTATTTTTTTTTTTTTGTGGTTCATATGAAAAGATTAAGTGAAAAAAAATTTCAAGTTGATTATATAAAACATAATTATGAATTTAACAAATAAATAATTGTACTTATTTTAAAAAAAAAAAAAGGAAAAAGTATATCAAAACAAAT
This sequence comes from Plasmodium sp. gorilla clade G2, assembly GCF_900097015.1. Taxonomy (NCBI): domain Eukaryota; phylum Apicomplexa; class Aconoidasida; order Haemosporida; family Plasmodiidae; genus Plasmodium; species Plasmodium adleri (nom. inval.). The sequence continues at coordinate 649,579 of NC_041704.1, forward strand.
AAGATGAACATTTTTTTTTTTGTTTGTTTTTACAAGAATAAGATATATAATAGAAAATGAATTATATATAATAAAATAAATATAAATTAATTTAGATATATAGAAGATAAAAATGTTTAAGAGATGTATCTTATATTTTGTTATATCCATTTTTAGTTTAATCCTGGTGGTTTATAAAGAATCTAGATATGCATATAAGAAATTCAAATATGAAAAAAACTTTGAGAAGAAATATGAAAAAGGTTGTGATATAAATGATGACTTTTGTTTTAATAATAATGAAAATGTTGATAAGGCTATAGACAAACCAGAAAAGGATTACGAACTTGTAAATTATGATAAAAATATAAACAACAACAATAATAATAATATTAATAATAATAATAATAATATTAATAATAATAATAATAATAAGAGTATAAGTATAAGTCTTAATAATAATAAAGTGAAGAATAAAAATTATTTTGATAATTATAATAATAAATATGTAGATAAGAATAAAATAAATTATATTTTTAAACCATATTTTGAAGAATCAAACAATAATATTACAAAATTTGATCATGTTATTTCTTTATTTTATGAATTTTCAATAAATGCTAAATTTTTTATTTTAATATTTTTTAAATCTACTATGAATATATTACATTCATATGGAATTTTATTAATTTCTTTAATAAAAATATTATTTTTATGGTTTATTATTATACAGCCATATATTAAATGGTTATTTATTAAATTAAAAAAATCATATATGAAATTAGATTACCAAACAAAAAAATATATAATATATATGATGACAATAATTATAACATTTTTATATTTAATATATATAGGTGTTTTTAAATATATCATAAATAAAATATCTAGAATTTATAAATATTTTTTAAAAAAAATATTCAGAATTAATAATTTCTTATTTAAAATTTTTCCATATATTATAAGTACCTTATTATATGCTACAATAATTAAAGCTATACCGATTAATTATATATCCTTTTTTATTTATTCATGTTTTTTTCCATTTCCTTCTATATATTCAATAGTTATTATTATGAAGTATGTTTATCTTCCAACTATAAGTACTTGCATTATCAATAATGCTGAAGAAAATCAGGAACAAAAAAAAAATAATGATCAGCAAAAATGCAAATCCATAAGTACATATAACACATCTAAAGAGAAACATGAATATATAAAAAATCATGATACTTATTCATATATCAATAAATCAATTTTAAAACAAAACAGTCACACAAAGGAGAATAGCCAACAACATAATTCTTCTACAACCAATGCTACAACTTTTATAAAATCTGTAGATTTTTTTAAAACAAATGAAGATCTAACATTAGAAAAAATAAAAAATATAAATGAAAAGGATAAAAAAAGATCTAAAGGAATGTTGAAAAAAATTACAAAAAAGGTAACTCGAAAAATAACTAAAAAGACAACTCAACAAGGAATATGTGAAAATGAATTACAAAATAAAGAAGGTCATTCAGAAGAAAAAATAGATAAAGATTGTGATAAAAAAATAGATAAAGATTGTCATGAAAAAATAGATAAGGATTGTCATGAAAAAATAGATAAGGATTGTCATGAAAAAATAGATAAGGATTGTCATGAAAAAATAGATAAGGATTGTCATGAAAAAATAGATAAAGATTGTGATGAAAAAATAGATAATGTTTGTGATGAAAAAATAGATAATGTTTGTGATGAAAAAATAGATAATGTTTGTGATGAACAAATAGACGAAATTTATGATGAACAGGTAGACGAAATATATGATGAACAAGTAGACGAATTTTATGATAGTTCTTCAGAAAAAGAATGTGATAATCATGTGGATGATAAAGAAGAACATTCTTTAGATGATAAAAACGAACATTTATTAAATAACCAAATTGATGATCCTGTAGAGGATTATGTTGAAGAATATATTGAAGAACAGTCTAAGAGTGAACGTAAAATTTGTTATAAAGATATAAATAAAAATGTTCATATTAATCATATACATGTTAATAATATTAATCAAATAAATAACAAATCTATAGATGAAAAAAGTAATTATTCGCTAAGCAATTTTTCTTTTATAAAAAAAAAATATTCTACTTTATTTGGACTTGAAAGTTTTAATTTAAGATTTAGATATAAATCGAAAAAAGAAAACAATTCTCAGTTATCTTCTATTCAAAATAATCAATCAGGAAATCAAAGATTTAGTTGTGCATCTTCTATTTCATTTTTAAATGATGAAGAAGGAAATATACTTTCATATGATGTACCCATATTATTAGAATATTGGTTATTTATTAATATATTGAAATTTTTAAAATCAGCACTTTTTTTTCATAAATTTGTAAAAATACCTTTCCTATTCGAATATTTTACATTGTTTGTTATTACTATAAATTTAAGTGAAAAATTACATGAGTTCATGTTTTTAAAAAAATATAAATCTTCTATCTTAGTAAGATTATTAAAAAATGTATTAGTAACAACAGTCGATTTCTTATTATATTTCTTATTTAATGTTAGATTAGAAAATGAAAAAAAAGAACAAGCGATATCAAATAATAATAACAAACAAGAATATTTAGAAAGAAGTAATTTATTAATCAAATTATCAAAAATTTTTAAAGATAAACTTAAAATGAATGAAACAGTCAAATTTAGTTTTACATGTCTTAAATCTATCATAACAGAAAATGTTGTTGAAAGTGTTAAATTACCTTTATATATTAAAATTTTTATTAATATCTTAATATATATGCCTCAATTAATCTTACTTATATTCCCATCTTTTATACTCAAAATTTATTTCCTATATATTTTTTTTCTAGCACCAATTTTTGGATCACTTAAATGCTTAGAAGAAAAAAAAGCTATACAAAATAAAATTTATTTTATTTGCTA
>NC_041704.1:657500-670000 GCF_900097015.1 Plasmodium sp. gorilla clade G2
AAATAATATAAACATTTAACGTTGCTTCATCAATTTTTGTAAGGTATTATACACATGTTTAATTATTTAAAACATACTGGTAGAACTTATTCACATGTATTTTATACTTTTTCATTTGGGATTTATTTATAAAAGAAAAAAAAAAAAAAAGGTGTAGTTATTATATATTAATCACATAAGAGATGTAATTACAATATTAACATTTAGATTGATAATTTACAAAAAAAATAAATATATATATTTTTTTTTTATTTCCACCTGTTTCAGTTGGAAAATATTCCAAAAGAAAAAAAAAACAATATCATATATGTGTGTTTATATTTTTTTTCTTTTTTTTCTGACTGTCCGAAAAATATTGTTGTTTTATTAAAAGAATATCACAACGTAATTTAACAAAAATAAAATTTAACAACAATAAATTTTAACATTTATTATATATAATTTTTCGTGTGATACAAACAAGAACTAAAATAATTTTCTTGTTAATGTAAAATATATTATTATGGTTCAAGCGCTAGTTTATTAAATAAGATATATTGTTATGATATAGTTACCATTTATTTGATTAGAATATATATATATATATATATATATATATATGTATATTTCTAGATCTTTTCAAAATAATAGTATATATATATATATATATATATATATTTATCTTTTTATGTTTAAATTTCAACAAAGTTAGCTAACTTTAAAATTATAATATTTTGTATAAATTATATATATAAAATGTAAATACACATAATAAAAGCATAAACATATTTAACTGTAAAAAGAAGGAATTTATACATTTAATTAATGTATTTATTTTTTATGAAGTTTTTATTTTATTTTATTATTTTTTTTTTTGCTTTTCCTACAAGTTTAGAAATAAGATGTATAGCATAAAAACATAAATACATGTTATATATTTATACAGTTAATAAATATAATTCATTAACCAATAATATTAATTATAAGTAGCAAATAATGAAACATAATAATGTTTTGTCATATCCCCCGTTTAGCTATCACATAACTAAATTGTCATAAGACATATAAATAAATCAATATAAATAAATAAATATATATATATATGTGAAATATTTTCATTCTTGTCTAATTAAGATTTAAAGTTATAATATATTATTTTTCCCATTAAATAGGTTGTCTAACATTATATATATATATATTTTCTTTATATTATAAAAAATATAAGTTCATCTAAAATATATATATAATTACATATAGAATATATTAACGATATATATATATACAACATCATTTTATATTTATTAGGATCTATAATTTATAACAATTCTATCCAGGATAAGAAATTTCCAAAAAAAAAAAAAAAAAAAAAAAAAAACCATTTGTATGTAACACATTATTTAATTAAGCACACATCCATATATTTATATATCCATTATTATTCATGAAAATACTTCTCAAATTTCATCTTTCCTATATATTCTTTTTTGTGCATTTCATTGTAATTAATATAAAATGTAAAAAAATAAATAATAATTTGGTCGACGATGAAAAAGATGGTACACATAATCTGGAAGAGCATAACTCCTTCCACATTTTAAAGAAAAAAAACAGTAACAGTATAGAGAATCATTCTGATAAAATTAATAAACTATTTAAAAAACATTATAGTTATAGTTTATTAGATAATTCTTTATATGATAATAAATATGAATCAAATATTTATCCTCAAAAAAATAATAAAATAAATGAAGAACAACATAAGGAAAAACATGGCACAAATTTTGCTATTATAAATGAACATATGAATGATATGTTGAGACAAAATGAAAAAATATCTAAAGCATTGGATACAAAGAAGGATATAATAAAACAAGAACATGACAAAAATAAAAATTTTAACAATGATTCTTTTTATATGAATAAAGGAAATGAAAAAAAAAAAATTTTTTTACATAATACTTTTCCAGAAAATAATGATAATAATATAAATAAAGTGAATTCAAAATTTATTGAAGAAAATGACCTGAACAGTTCAGGTAAGAATTACTTTGAGAATGACAAATTTATTAAAATAGAATATCCAATAATAAAAAATAAAGATATTGATATATATGAGGAAGGGAAAAATGGAAATAATATGGAAGAGGATGATAAAAATATAACATATCATAGTAATGGGAATGATAATAATAAAAGTTTAAATTTTATAAAATATATGGATATGGATCAAGAAAAAAAAAAAAACAAAAAAAGTTATAGAAGAAAAAAAAATGAAAATTATTACAATATAAATGATTCAGATCTTATTCACGTTTTAAAGGGAGATTATAGTCCAGATTGTGACACATGTAATAAAAATATGAATGATAATATAAATGAAGGAAGAGCAATCAGAAGAAGAAGAATAAATGATAGGGACTATTATAAAGATTTTAGTTTAAGGGATGCACTACCTATAAATAAAAGATACTACAGTATGTTATTAAAAAATGATGATGATGATGATGATAATAATATTATTAAAGAAAAAAGTGAAGAAAACTTAAAAGAAGTATATAATGATAAAAAGAATAATTATTTGTCTCTTAAGTATTTAGGCTTAGGATATGATATAATTATGGGCAATCCTGAGGGTGATCCTACATTGAACGTGGATCCTGGTTTTAGAGGACCTGTATTAGAAATAAATTTAAAAGAGATAAGTTTAAATAATTATGAAGATCATAAAAATGGTGAAGATCATACAAATGGTGATTATCATACAAATGGTGATTATCTTAAAAATGGTGAAGATCTTAAAAATGGTGATTATCCTAATGATGATAAAAATTCCAAACCAAATAACAGTAATGTTAATAAAAACAAATTGTCGATGAAGCCATGGGTTATACCGGAACATTCGTGTAGTCAATCAAAAAATGTTGAAGAGATTAGAAATTTGGAACAATACAAATTAGAATTATTATCAGATGTAAAGGTTAGTAGTCCTTCTAGTTTTCCATATTCTTTTTCTGCATCTGCTGAATTTAAGAATGCTTTAAAAAAATTAAAAGTACAAAACAATGTAATATTTCTGATGAAAATATATTGTTTAAGATATTACACAGGTATACCAATAACAACAACAAGTTATAAATTTAGTGATAATTTTAAAAATGCCTTAAATAAATTACCAAAACATTTTGATGGTTTAAAAGAAGATAGTAAATGTAGTTATGAATATTATATTAATAAATTGAATAGTTCAGAATGTGAAGAGAATGTAAATAAGTGGATGTTATTTTTTAAATTACATGGAACACATGTAGCATATGAAATATATTTAGGTGGTAAGATTATAATAAAAATAAATATTAATAAAGAAGAATATAATAAAATGAAAGAAAATAATATAAATGTAAAAACTTTTTTTAATATATATTTTCATAAGATGGGATTATCAAGTGGATTTCAGAAGGAAGCTCAAAAGATGTTAAATAAATTTAGACTATCAAAACATATAGCTATATTAGGTGGGAATCCTGGATTAAATGTAGATAATACAAGTTTTTTTGAAAAATGGGTACAATCAATTAATAATAATTCGATGCCTATAAGAACAAAATTATTACCATTTAGTTTTTTTTTTATGGATGATAATGAAATGATACAAGCATATAAAGATGCTTTAACATTTTATGGATTAACATATGGATTACAATTATTTGATCAAGAAAAATATAATCATAATATTATATCAGTTGGAGAATATCTAGAAAAATGTATACAAAAATTATATGCTGGTCCTCCCCCTGGTTTATTAACATGTCCTATAGGAACAACATTATTAATGGGATTTTCAATAAATCTAAATTTTTATAAAAATAAAGATTTAAGTACTACTAATGGTATTACTCTTTGTGAACCCATGAAGGAATCATGTAGTGGTAATGGATTTGAAAAAAATTATTCTGATATTCGCATTTTTGCTTTATGTACTAATAAACCATTCGATTTTATTACTCAAGTAATACAACAAGGAGAAGCACCTAAAATATCAGCTACATGTCCAGGTGATTTAGTAATACTTTTTGGATTTGCATTAATGAAAGGAATAGGATCATCATCAGCTAATAAAATAGATATATATCCATGTCGTACAGGTCAAAATTCTTGTGAAGCTGTTTTACAAAATAATAAATTTAAACAAAGTATGATATATCTTGCATGTGTTGATAAAACAACTAATGGATTAGAATATTTACAAACATATAGTAAAACAAAAAATTTAGGTGATGTCATATCTCATAAATATAAATCTGATGGTTATCTTAACTTTTCATGTCCTCAAAATAATACTCTAGTATTTGGATTCTCTTTAGAATTTCATACAAACTTTCAAGCAACAAGAAATAATTTCTTAAATTGTTCTAAAAATACAAATATATGTGAAATATCAGGTATAGGAATAAATACACATTTATCTTTCTTCAGATCAGATAAGCATTCCTTAGCAATCATAGCCTTGTGTCGATATCATGCACCAAATAATTAGTTTGCATGAATATAATCTACACACAATTATAACATAAATGTTAATATAAATATTGATATATATATATATATAAATATAAATGTTCGTCCTTTTAACTATATTATTAACTTTTTACAAACATATATATATATATGTAATATTTTTTCTTATATTTTTTTTTTTTTTTTTTTTTTTTATTTAATATATATTAAAAATATATATTTTCAATATATAATGAATATTTATTATTTTTTTTTTTTTTTTTTTTTTTTTTTTACAATGACTTGTGATAAATAAATATAAGAATATATTATTATATCATATGATATAGAATATATAGCTGTGTTAATATTAATTAGAAAAAATAAAATAAAATAAATACATATATTTTTTTAATTACTATTATTAATAGTTTATCCAATTTTTTGGAAATATTGCATTAGGCTACTTGATCTAGTGGTATGATTCTTGCTTCGGGTGCAAGACGTCCCGGGTTCGATTCCCGGAGTAGCCCAAAAAAAAAAAAAAAAAAAAAAAAAAAAAATAAAAAAAAATAATATATATATAATAAAATGATATAAAATATTATACAGAGTATATATATAAGTAAATATATAAAAATTACCTTTCGAGTATTATTAAAAAAAAATTATGTTTATAAAAAATATACACGTGCAAAATGAAAAATATAATTTTAAATTATTAAATAAAAATAATATAAAATAATATTTTTAGTACGAATTAATAATGTGGGTGATTTTTTATATAATATATATATATAAAAGAAGAATAAAAAATATGTAAAAATTCTCTATAATATATATATATATATTTTTATTCGTATTATTTAAAAAAAAGGACGATATTAATTCATGGAATATGTTTCTATATAAGTTGTTTCAAAAATGGATTAATAAACATTCAATATATAATTATTTACAGAAAATATATTAAATTGGAAATTATTTTGTATACATTTCTTTTTTATAATTTCCACGCTTGAAAATATAAAAAAGAATTCTTATACATATGGTACAATATATAAAATATGTATACATATTGTTGCCATTTTTTTTTTTTTTTTTTATTATTTTTAAGGTGACTGACTTTTATTTATTAAAAAAAAAAAAAAAAAAAAAAAGAAGGAACATATTCAGAACATTCTCATTTTATATAAATTGATGACAATAATACTTTGATTAAAAAATGGTAGTAATAAAAATTATTCAAAGTGATATATATATATATATATAATACATATATATAATATTGTAGGATAATGTTTATTTTAAATATAAAAATAAATAAAAGCAGCAATTTTTTTGAAATAATTTATTAATATGTTACTATTATCTATATTTATACTAGCATATATATTATTAAATATACATTTATATTATAATATATTATATATAATTGTTTATAATAAAAAGTTAAAAATATATATTATATATATATAACATCATTAAGTTATTTATTAAAGAACAAAAGTTTTAGTGTTTCTTATATTTTTCTTTATTTTTAATAATATATTTTTAAAGTTTTGTTTTTGTATGGAATATAAAAAATGTAATGTTTTATAAAAAAAAAATTATTATTTTTGTTTTTGTTTCCTTACAATTTTTTTTTATTTCCTATAATTAACCCTCTATACATACATGTATAAAAATCATATATAAGAAATATAAAATATATACATTACATATATATATAATATATATGTATGTATATATATATATATGTATAACTTTTTATAGTTTTTATTTTTATATAATAATTAACATTAATTTTTTTTTTTTTTTTTTTAATATATATTTTTATTTTTCATCTTTATATATAATAAATAGTATATATAAATATATATATAATATGTAATATGTATATTTAATATACAATGATTTGTATATATATAATATATATATATATAAATATATAGTTCTTTTTTTTTTTTTTTTTTTTTTTTTCTTCTTTTTTATCTTATATGAGAAAAGTATAATATATAATTATTATATTATATATATATATATGGAAATGAGTTCTTTATTTATATTAAAAAAAAAAAAAAAGAAAGTTGGAAAACGAAAAATATAATAATAATATATTATAATCTGTATGTAATTAACGTTAAAAAATAATAAAGTATTATTATATCTCACCCTCTTTTTTTTCTTTATATTATATTTATATATATAAATAAATTTATATATTTTATTTTATATTCACCTTGTTTTTTCTTTTAAAGTTATCACATTTATTTATTATATATTTTATCTATAATATGAAAATTAAATATATATATAAAAAAAAAGTAATATAATAAAGTTATTAAAAAAATATATGATTTCTATTTTAATTCCTTATAAAAACAAAGTAAATATAAAAGAAAAAGAAAAGAATGATGACTCATTAAATAAATATACATATATAATTAATTTATATTATTATAATAATATTTTTTTTTAAATAAAAGCTATACAAAATTGTAATATTATTTTATTGTACATTATTTAAAAAAAGAAAAAAAAGAAAAGAAAAGATGTATAGGAAAATATTTATTTTATAATTAAAATATTGTATATATTATATATATATATAATATATATTATATATTATATATTCTTTTGAATAATTTATAAAGAGGATGGTGATAACAAATAAATGTGGGAGAACATATAAAATATAACATAAAACAAAAAATGAGATAATATATAAAATGTAAATTTTTTTTTTCTTTTATTAAGAAACAAAACCAATATGATATAATAAAATTAGTTTTTTTTATTATATAATATAATATTACATATATATATATATATTTTTTTATTTATTTATTATATTTACATTCAAATTAACAATATACATTTATTTTTTTTTATATTTTATATTTTTATTTTTCTACAAAATTTATTTCATTATCTTATAAAATATATGTTTTTATAAAATATTAATTGAAGATGTGTCTTGACCAAAAAATTGTAACTATGTGTAGTGTGTTATATTTTTAATTTTCTTTTAATTCTATTTATATTATCTAATATGATAACATTTTCTTGTATCCCCTTCAGTTTTTTTTTTTTTTTTTTTTTTGTAATTTTATATGTTTGGATAATGCAAATATAACAACCAAGAGAAAAAATTATAAAAGTGGGATGATATATACAAAGATTTATGAAGGACCAACAAAAAAAAAAAAAAAATAAATAAATAAAACAAAATGAAATAAAAATATACATAATATATATATATATACATATACATAAATATATTCACAACTTCATTTTTTTTATTTTTATTTTTTTTTATTTTATTTTTTCCATGTATTGTTCATAATGATTTATAAAATGTGAGGAAAAAAAAAAAACAAAAATAAAGGACAGGCAAAATAGAATATATTTTTTTTTTTTTTTTTTCCCCCATATAAATGATTGAACATATTATCATATGTGATAAATAAAAAAAAAAAATAAAAGGAACGGCAACTATAAATATATAAAAATATATATATATATATATATATTATATTTATATTAATTCTTTTATTTTATTTTATTTTATTATATTTATATTTTTATTTTATTTTTATTTTATTTTATTTTTATTTCATTTTTGTTTCTTTTAAAAAAGAATATAAAAATGAGTGGTTCTAATTTAATATGGTTAGATAAAGCAGGAAAAAAAAGGAGTAAGGATATACCATGTCTAGAAGATATTCCTTACAAAGATGATTTAGAATATGCAAATGAATTAAAAACATTGCCACACATTTCATGTAGTCTTTGTGTTAATATAAGAAAAAGAAAAGTAGAGAATGCAGGGTTTATGTTTTATATAAAATATGAAGTACCTATATTATTATTAAATGAAGAAGAGAATACAAAAAAGAGTAAGAATAATAAAAGCATAGAACCAATTGAAGAGATATTTTTATATAAAGATAAAATTGATTATATGCTAAAGTTAGAAAAGAGTATGAATAAGAATAATGTAGATCAAAACAAAACAACCAGTGATAATAAAGAAGATAAAAAAAAAAACCAAAAAAACAAAAAAGGGAATGAGGAAGATGATGAAATAAAACAAGATGATTATGATAATAAAGAAAATAATAATGGTGGAGATAATACAAAAGGTCAATTTAAAAAAGGAAGTAATTTAATAAAGAAATGTATAGATCAAAATATTGATGTATATGATGTTTTAGGTGTTGAAGAAACAGATGATTTAGAAACAATAAAATCATGTTATAAAAAATTAATTTTATTATTTCATCCTGATAAAAATAAAGGTACAGCATATTTGAATGAAAAGGAAAAAGAGAAAAACAAGAAAAAAAAAGGAAAAAATAAAAAAACAAAATATATGAATAATTCAAGTAATAATAATAATAATAATGAGAATGAGAATGAAAAGGATTTCTTATATTTTATTGAAAAATATAATATAGAAAAATTAACAAATGATGAAAAAAAAAATATTTTTTTAAAAATACAAGATTCATATACAATACTATCAGATAAAATATTAAGAAAACAATATGACAGTTCAATACCATTTGATGAAAGTGTACCAACATTAACACAATTAGAAGAAGCAAAAAATTTTTATACTTTTTTAAGACCAGTATTTAAAAGAAATGCAAAATGGTCAGCTATAAAACCAGTACCAGATATAGGTGATGAAAATACAGATATAAAAGATGTAAAATATTTTTATGATTTCTGGTATAATTTTAATAATTGGAGAGATTTTTCATATCAAAATGAATATGATTATGAACAGGCTGAATGTAGAGAAGAAAGAAGATGGATGGAAAGAGAAAATAAAAAAATTCAAAAGAAAGCATCAAAAACAGAAAATCTAAGAATTATTAAATTAGTTGATCTAGCTTATAATAATGATCCTAGAATTATTGCTGAAAATAAAAGAATAAAATTAGAAAAATTAAAAAAAAAAGAACAAGCAATGATTGAAAAGAGAAATCAAAAAAATGAAAATAATAACAACATGAACAACAACAACAATAATAACAATAATAATAATAATAATAATAATTTAGGTAGTCATAAAAAAAATATAGATAAAGCTTCTATTAAATTATGGAAGCATCATATTAAATCATTATGTCTTACCAAATTATCAAATATAGTCAATGTAGAAAATATTCAAGAAAAATTATCTCTCATGTCATTTGATAATTTATGTGAATTTATTTATGATATTTATGTGATATTAAATTTTACAGTTCCAAAAAATAATACAGATACAACAACAACACTAACAAATAATATTAAAAATAATACTCTCCATAAAAAAATATATAATCATATAAATGAACCGAAAAAATCATTTCAAAGTCAAACAAGCACATCAACAAATAACAATGAAAATAATAATAATATTTCTAACGATGGAAGAACTAACACAGGATTTATAGCACATCTTAAAAATTTACACTTGAATCATAAACAAATTCTAACACTAATAGATACATTTAAAAAGTATATTCAAGATCATTCTTTTATTATAGAAAATAAACTCGATCAGCTAAGTAATCAACACAACTTCCAAATTGATACACAGACTAACGATCAATTTAATAAAGATGAAGACCAAGCAGATCAAGAACAAATTCATTCGAATACTCATGCAAATATGGATTCACAAGATATTATACACAACAATATTTCAAATAATATTCCTTACAGCAATAATGAAAAAATATATCAACATGTAAAAAAAGAAAACGAGGAAACCAACATATATAGTAATGATTCCACACAAATTAATATAAATGAAAGTAATGAACATGTATATGAACATGTAAAAAAAGAAAACGAGCAAACGAACTTATATAGTAATGAATCTATACAATCTAATATCAACATATATAATGAAAAAAATAATGAAGATAATGAATCGACAAGTAATAAATGGAGCGCACAAGAAGTCTCTCTACTAGCTAAAGCGCTAAAATTATATCCTGGAGGTACACGTAATAGATGGGTTCTAATATCTAATTCAATAAAAACCAAAAATGTTAAGGAAGTTATCAAAAAAACAAAAGAAATGTTTGAAAATGATACACTAAAAAATTTAGGCAGAAATTTTGATGAAACACCTTTTGATCATTTCAAGAATCAAAATAAAGGTGTTATGAAAAAAATTGATGATAACCTAGACAAAAGGGAATATAAATTAAACAAAGAAAATAATAACCAATTTGAAACGGATAATCTAAATGGTGATGTCGAAAAAAAAAAACCATGGACACATGAAGAACAACATTTGTTAGAACAAGCCTTAATGAAATATCCAGCTTCTATACCAATAAAGGAACGACTCAAATTAGTATCACAAGAATTAAAAACAAGAACAGTAGATGAAGTAATCCTAAGAATGAAAACCTTGAGGGCTCAAATTATGGCAAAAAAATCATCAAAGTAGGAATAACATCTATCGATATTTTTAAAAAAAAAAAAAAAAAAAAAAAAAAAAAAAAAAAAAAATTAACATAATCATTGTAAGACTTATAAATAAAATGTATATATATATATATATATATATATATATATATATATATTTATATATTTTTTTTTTTTTTTTAATCCGAAGAAATATCATTTCAAGAATGTTATTTTATTATTATTAATTATATTTCTTAAACCATATTTTGTTTATCTTCTTATAAAATTACCCATTTTAAAAATTTATTTTATACATTTAATCATTCAATCATTCTTTTTTTTTTTTTTTTATAAACCATTTTATATATTATATATATTAAATATATTCCACATTTTATTTTATAAATTCATATATTTATTATATATATATATATATATATATATATATATATTTTCTTTCTAAAATAATTTTTGTTTTATCAAATTTTTATCAATTTTTTTTTTTTATAATTAAAGTTGTCATATATTTATTATTATATATCACTAATTTTATAATATTATCATATATATATATATATATAAATATATATATATGTATATATTTTATTTTTTACAATCCTACATAAGTATTTATTAGTATAAAATTATGTGTACACAAATATAACTTTTTTTTTTTTCTTTTTTCAGTTTTAAATATAATTTGAATATTAAAATGAAATAATTAAAAAAAAATTAATAAAAACAAAAAAAATAAAAAATAAAAAATATATACATACATATATATATATATATATATATATATATCATTTAATATATCAATAAGTCTATGTAAATATAACAAATGAGTATTCAAATTAAAAAGTATAGACAAAAAAAAAAAAAAAAAAAAAAAGGAAATAATAAAATGATTATATCAATTTATTAACAAATGGATGAATAAATAAAAAGATTGTTGATATTATATATTAGAGCTAGCTAGCTATTTTCTTTTTTTTTTTTTTTTTTTTTTTTTTTTTTTTTTTATATGACTTGTTCAGGTTATCTTTGTTTCTTCAAACGATAACGACGACCTCCTTTATTATCTCTCATAAATCTTTTATTTATAAGTTTACTTTGTCGAGGTAATTTATAAGTTCTGATTTTTTCTTTTGTAGGTATCCATGGAATTGTAGACAATCCCATTCTTTTTTTTTTATATTTTTTTTTTTGATGTTTTCTTATTTTAAAATATCTTCTTCTTTTTGTACTTATATTTTCTTTTTGTAATAGACGGAGAGCATAATTTTTTTGGTAGGAACTTTTACAGTAGTTGAAAAAATTATATTTCCTATTATTTATTTTATAAATTATATTATTATTAAGGTAAAATCTTTTTACTATATTCTTATCATTAAATTTTTTGTAACCATTTTTTAAAATACACTGTTGAGAATATTTCCATATAAGTATCCAACCAAATTTCAACATAATAAGAAAGAATTATAATATAGTAATATAAAAAGTACTGATTCTTAAATTATTCTTTCAAAAATATATTCATTGAACATTTGTCAAATTTTTTTCTTTAAAAAATATATATATATATATATATATTTTCTTTACTC
>NC_041704.1:672500-712500 GCF_900097015.1 Plasmodium sp. gorilla clade G2
ATAATCTCGTTATATCTATAATTTTTCCTTTTGACAAAATTTTTTTTTTTTTTTCGTCTAACAGACTTATTACAAAATCGACAACATACTTTTCTAGTGAACAAATAATATCAACAGCGGACATCTTAAAGAAATATAAAAAAAAAAAAAAAAAAAAAAAAAAAAAAAATATACATATACATATATAATATAAGAAGAAAATTATATCAATATTATATATTTATAATCAAATCCGATAGAGAATCATATTTTCTTTTTTACAAAAAAATAAAAAGAAAAAAATAGGATAAGAAAAAACAACTGTGTTGAAAAAAGGACGTAAGGGAATAATAATAATTCAGAATATACCAATAAAATAAATATATACATATAAATATATATATATATATATATATAATAATTTTTATTTTTTTAAATATTATATATTATAATATATTATTCATTATTTTAAAAAATTTTTTATATAAATAAAAAAAAAAAAAAAAACATACATAATATTATAAGATATATAAAATATAATATTATATTTTCATATATGCATTAAATATAAAATCCAAAGGTACCACTAGGGTAACGGTCAGTATATATTTATTTATAATAATTAATATATATATATATAATATTTTTTTTTTTTTTTTTTTAAATTGAACATATATATATTATATATATATTGATGTCACAATTCTGTTAATTTTTAAAAAAAAGAAAAAAGTTTGGAACATACTATATTCTCTATAATTTAAGATATATGCAAAAGAAAAAAAAAAAAAAAAATGTTATAATAAACATTAAAACATTATATTATATATAATATTATGTAGAATAAAAGAAATGATTTTATTATATATTTTACAAAATGGAATGAAAAATAAAAAAATTGTCATTTAAAAAATATAACTTTTTTTTTTTTTTTTTTTTTTAATAATAATAACTGAGAGTTTGATAGTAATAATATTAAATAGATATTTGGACTAAATATCTTCTTCATAATAATAAATAATATATATATTATATATATATATATATATATATATATATATTTTTTTTTTTTTTTTTTCTTTTATTATTGATATATTTATAATGACGACGTCTACATTTGATCCTTCTTGGGGTCAAATAAAAAACGATAAAAGCGAAAATAATAACAATAATAATAATAATAATTATAATAATAATTATAATAATAGTTGTAGTCAGGTGTTTAGTTCAAAAAATGAAGGAGATGCTAACGACAAAACGAGACTTATAATTAAGAATATTCCCAAGTATATGAATGAAATTGATTTGAAGAAACATTTTTTTAAAATGAAAGATCATAATATTAATTTCCAAATAACTGATATAAAAATTATGAAAAGAAAAAAAATAATAAATAATAAAGAACATTATGAATCTAGAAGAATCTGTTTCATTGGATTTCTTAATAATTATCATTGTCAAAGTTTTAAAAAGTTTTTTAATAATACATATATTAATACAAGCAAAATTATTATAGAAGATGCAATTTCTCCTTCCCTTTTAAAATCTAATAATATAAAATATAACAATCTAAATGTAACAAATTTTAAAAGTGATCCCAATGAAATTCAAAAGACAAAAAAAAAAGAAAAGGATAAAGGAAAGGGAAAAGGAAAATCTATTCAAATTGTGAAGGATAAAAATTTTATAAATAAAACCGTTCAAGTTAAAAAAACCAAAGCTGGAATGAACACCACTAGAAGTCATGTCATTTTTTTGGATGAAGAGAATCCAGATGTGCTTCCGCCAGTGGAAGGATTAGAAAATGATAAATCTCAAGAAAAAAAAAAGAAGAAGAAAAAAAAAAAAAAAAAAAAAAAAAAAAATATAATTGATGAAGATAATAATAATAATAATAATAATACAAGAGGTGATAAAAATGTTATAAATGATGAAGAAGATATTTTAAAAACTGAAAATAATAATATAAAGGATGAAAAAATTATTAAAGATAATGAGGTTTTATTAAATGATGCATCTGATGGACATTCAAATAACGAAGATGATGCTCTTACATGGTTAAAAGAAATTTCAAAAAAAGAAAAGAAAGATGAATCATCACTAATGGATCAAAATATTAAAAAAAAAAATAACATCGAAAAAAATGACAATATTGTTAGTATTGTTAGTAATGATAACAAAAAAAATGATACTACTTATGAGCTAGATATTGAAAGCGAATCAGAAGATATGAATACTACAAAATTAATAATATTTAATTTACCACCTGTAAACGAACAAGATATAAAATCATTATGTGAGAGATATGGACCCATAGTAGATGTAAAAGTTTTTAAAAAGAAATCTATTAAGGGTGATACACAAATATATTTGAATGACAAAGGTTCAAATAAATCGACAGATGATTTTTTTATTAAATTGTTAAAAGGAAATACAACAAATAATAAAAAAAATAAAAATAATAATAGTAATAGTAATAATATTAATAATGAGAGTGATTACAACACAGATTATTTTAATAATAATCATATGGTGGACCATAATAAAAATGAATACGATAATTATAATGATACATGCAATAATAAAATATTATACAACGATCTGACAAATATTAAAGTATATGCATTTGTGAGTTTTATGTTTCCTAGTTCTTGTGAGAAAGCAAAAATACATCTAAATAATAAAATATATGGAGGTAAAATATTAACTATTAAATATGCAAAAGAAAAAAAAATAAATAACTATGAAGAGAAAAATATGGAAAATATAAATGAAAAAAATATTTTTATTAAATTATCTAATGAATGTAAAACATCTTATAAAAAGATATTAGAAATTCAAAAAAAAAAATCTTGTCAAAATGAAAATATGTGGAATATATTATATACAGATATAAATACAAGTATTAATAATTTTTGCAAAGAAAATAATTGTTCTATAGAATCTGTATTAAATATAAAAGATAAAAATATTGCAGTTAATGTTTCTCTTACAGAAACATATATTATTAATAAGATAAAGGAGTGGATTAAAAAAGAGGGAATATATTTAGATGCATTTGAACAAATATATATAAAAAAAAAAAAAAATGAAGATGAAAAGGATATAACAAATATGAATAGTAATAATAAAAAGGAATACATCTCAAATGATAATAGTAATAATAATAATAATAGTAATAATAATATATCTATTGAAAATAACATGGATAATAAAGAAATTGTAAAGTATAAACGAAGTAATGATACTATAATAATTAAAAATTTATCTATATATACAAATCAAAATGATATCATTAATTTATTTAAACAATATGGTGTTTTAAAAAGAGTTAGTTTTTCACCTTATAATAATATTTGTATTATTCAATATGAAAATCCTGATCATGCTAAAAAAGCTTTTATATCAAATTCTTATATAAGATATAAAAAGTTACCATTATATTTAGAATGGGCACCATTAAATTTATTTACAACACAGAAGGATATAAAAAATGGAGACAATGATATGATAAATGATAAGAAAGAATCAAAGAGGGAAGAAACAAATGAAGATGATGCTACAAATAATATAGACCAGAATGTTTATAAAAATGATGATTCTCAAAATATAGATAATTTAAATTATGATGATGATGATAATAACGATGATGAATATGAAGAAGGGACACATGCAAGTATTTATATAAAGAATATAAACTTTAATACTAAAGAAGAGGATTTAAAAAAACTATTTGAAAAAATAGAAGGTTTTATAACATGTAATATTATTAAGAGTAAAAAAGTTATAACACAAAAAGAGAAAGAATCAAATAAAACATCTAAAATTTATAATAATACTATATCTTTAGGATATGGATTTGCAGAATATAAAAATAAAGAATTAGCTATTGAAGCTATAAAAAAATTAGCAGGTACACGTTTAAATGATCATATATTAGAAATGAGTTTATCTCATAATAGAATAAAAAATAATAAAAATAATAAAAATAATAATAAAAATAATGAGGATGAAAAATTCATAATTAAAGACAAAAAGAAAGTAACTAAAAAACTTGTTGTAAAAAATTTAGCTTTTCAAGTAAATAAAGAAGAATTAAGAAAATTATTTTCAGCATTTGGAAATATAAAAAGTGTAAGAATACCAAGAAATGTATATAATCGTAGTAGAGGTTATGCATTTATAGAATTTATGTCAAACAAAGAATGTTGTAATGCTATTGAATCTTTACAACATACACATTTATATGGAAGACATCTAATTATAGATTTTGCTGATGATTTTATTTTTGATAAAAATATAGATGAATATGATAAATTAAAAGAATTAAATAATAAACAAAATGAAAATATTATAACATCCGAACAAGCTAAAAGAAAATCCATATATGAATCTCAAAAGAATGAACAAATAACTGAATCAAAAAAAAGAAGACTCACATCAAATATGGAACTAATATAAAGCCTAATAAAATGAAGTATACATATTAATGTATATAATTTGGATATTCAAATATATATATATATATAATATATATATAATATATATATATTTTATAATTTTATCTTTCTTTTTCTTTTTATATTAATTTTTTTTTTGTAACAAGATTGTTTCCCCCAAAAGGGAATATATATATATATATTATATATATATATTTTTTTTTTTTTTTTTTTTTTTATTTAAAAAAATAAAAGTCAACTTTAATTTTTAAAAACATATCATGATAATTAAAAAAATTAAATGTCATTTAATATATATAATATTACATTTAATTTTTTAATTTTTCATTTATATATATTAAAATGTATAATTAAAAATATACTCATATATATATATATAGCTTATATATCAACACATTCGTTTTATTTTCTCAACACCTTAAATAAATCATTCAAAAAAAAAATATATATATATATAATATATTTTATGTGTATGATTTTTTTGGCCCTTCTTGTTAAGATGAAAGAAAATAAATAAAATAAAAATATATATATATATATATATATATATATATAATAAAACAATACTATACTATATATTATTATTTATAAGAATGATATATAAATATTAATATATTTGTAAATTATAATAATATATAAAATGTATTTATATTTATATTTATATTAATATATAATTATGCTGAGAAAAAAAAAATATATATATATTATATATATATATATATATATATATGTATTATTTCATTTTTTTTCATTTCTTTTTAATATATATATCTATATATTACATGTAATATAGTTTATTATGAACTATAATAAAATAACACTCTATATAATAATTTTTTATTTTTCCTTATCCTTTTTTCACACTTATATTGTTATTAAAAAGTTTAATATATATTCTAAACATCTCTTTTCTCAAGCCTGTAACAGATACACACATAATATATTAAAAAAAAAAAAAAAAAAATGTACATATAATATTAATTATTATTCGTTTTTATCACCTCATGTAGAGGTCTTTAATATTAAAACGGAAAAAAAAGATACCTTCTCAATTTATATGAACAATAAGAGTCATCAAACAGATGATCATATAGATGATCATATAGATGATCATATAGATGATCAAATAGATGATCAAATAGATGATCAAATAAATGAACATATAGATGATCATTTAAATGATGATGCATACCATACAACAAATGCAAAGCATATAAGAGAAAGCCAGGAGCATGAAATATCTACAGATTGTAATAAAATGATAGAGCCAAAAAAAAAAAAAAAAAAAAATATTAAAAAGAATAAAATAAGAATAAAAGTAATGAAGGAAAATAAATTGAAAAATAAAAAATTGACGAAAAAAAAAAATTTATTTAATATAAATGAGTACAGTACGTCAGATGATAATAGTATTATGATGAACGAGGAAAAAGAAGAAGAACAAGAAGAACAAGAAGAACAAGAAGAACAAGAAGAACAAGAAAAACAAAATTATGATGATGATATAAAACAACAACCCCTTCATTGTGATGATACAAATGAAAGTATTCAGATTTCATCTAATAAGGATCATAAACAAAGTATTATATCAAATTCTCAACAAATAAATGATAATTATTTTTATGATGAAAAAAAAATGTCGACAAATATATATACATCTAATAATAATATATACAATAAAGATACACATGAAGATATTAAAATGGATGATATAAATATTGAAGAAAATCAAAAGAATAAAAAAAAGAAAGATGTTGAATTAAAAATAATCCGTAATTTACCTTTAATATCAATTATTGGTAGACCTAATGTTGGTAAATCGACCATTTTTAATCGACTTACTAGAAAATATCAAGAAGGTAGTATTGTTTTAGATGTTAGTAGCACAAGAGATAAATTATATGGAGAAGTGGAGTGGGAAGGATATAAATTTGAACTGGTAGATACAGGTGGCTTAGTGTTTGAAGAAGAAAAGTTTTCAAAAGAAATAAAAGATCAAATTCTTATGGCTCTAAAAGAATCATCAGTTGTTATTTTTGTTGTTGATGGTATACATGGTGTGGATCCTAGAGATATTGAAATCTGCAGATTTTTAAGAAAATATATAAATATAAAACAATCAAAAGGAGAAGACATCAATAAAAAGGTAAACGTAAATGTAAATGCAAATGTAAATGTAAATGTAAATACAAATGTAAATGTAAACGTAAATGCAAATGCAAATGTAAATGCAAATGTAAATATAAAGGAACAAGAAATTGTTGATTCACAAGCATATGATAATAAAAATATAAAACAGTTAGATGATAAAGAGGAAAATTTACAAAGATATGATAAAATAAATCAGTATGATATACAAAATAATATAAAAAAAAAAGATACATATAATAATACATCTAATGATGTAAAGGAGAATACTAATAATGATTGTAAGAAAGTACCAATAAAAGTTATTTTATGTGTAAATAAATGTGAATCTTATAAAGATGGTTATTATAAAGCACAAGAATTTTGGTCCCTGGGATTTGGAGATCCATTTCCTTGTAGTGGAATTCATGGGAATGGTCTCTCAGAAATTTTAGATGAATGTATTAAACATATAGATAAAATAAAAATAAATGAATTAGATGATAATATAAATGAAGAAAATACTATTAATATTAGTTTTATAGGGAAACCAAATACTGGTAAATCTAGTATATTAAATAAAATATTAAATTGTAATCGTTTTATTGTTTCTCCTCTAGCTGGAACTACTGTAGATTCTATTGATGTTCTAGTTAAATTAAAAAATAGTGATCGTATATATCGTCTTATTGATACAGCAGGAATACAAAAAAGAAAAAAAAATGTATCTTTTAATAGTAAAACAAAATATGAATATCTTTTATATAATAGAACAGAAAAAGCTATAAAAAGAAGTGATGTATGTATTCTTGTAATCGATTCTTTTAATGGTATTAGTACACAAGATATCAATATTGCTAGAAAAATTCTACAAGAAAATAAAAGTTGTATTATCTGTTGTAATAAATGGGATCTAATATATAATAAAAATGATATTTTTAATGATACCAAAAATTATGTTCTAAATCTATTAAAACCTATAGATTTTTCTAATATTCTTTTCATGTCAGCTAAAACTTCTCAAAGATTATTAAACATATTTGATCTTGCTGAACAAACATATCAAAATTATATTAAACGTGTTAATACAAATACTCTAAATGAAATTATTAAAGAAGCATTATTATTAAGACCACCTATTCCAATTAAAAATAAATCCTTAAATATATATTATGCTTTTCAGTCTCATATTAAACCACCAGGATTTGTTTTCATTTGTAATTCAGAAAAATCAGCTTATCTTAACTATACTAAATATCTAGAAAATAGAATACGTGAAGCATTCAATATTAAAGGTACACCCATCAAAATCTATTACAAACAAAAAAAATTAAGAAAAATTATCAACAAACAGAAAAAACCTGATAAATATAATCTAGACATACAGGCCATTCAAAAAAATTTTCAAAAAATGCAATCCCAAGGAAAAAAATAATTATATAAATATAAATATAAGAATAAAAATATATATATGAACATATTTATGTCATATTTTTTTTTTTTTTTTTTTTATTTTTTTGTATAAACATTTAATATAAAAAATTAAAATATTATACCTATATGTTTATTTTTTTATGTGCAACGGTGAACATATACACATTGTTGGCAATATTATTTACAAAAAAAAAAAAAAAATAAAATAAAATAATAATAAATAAAAGAGTGATATATAAAAGCATAAAATATAAGAGTGATGTATAAGTATAAAATATAAGAACATAATAATGTTCCATATATAAATGAATAAATTAAAAATATGTAGTGTGCTCAAATAGCATGACAATGATATATTATAAAACACACACATGTACATATATATATATATATATATGTATATATTTTATTTTTTTAATTAAAATTAAATGTTATGCTTGTAAAATTATCTTGGCTATTTTCTATGTTCATATTATTTCCTTGCTCATTTTCTACATTCCTACTAAAGGATAAGAAATTGTTACTTACATAATTTCTCCTAAAATTTTGAATGAGGTTACTAATATTATGATCAGATGAATTCGATACATTATCATTTACATTATTAGGAATATTTTCTATATTTGAATTTGTATTAGTTATTTCCTGTTCAGCCTCATTTATTACACCCTGAACGTTTGTTATATGCTCAGATCTGTCACTCTGAAAAAATCCTTCCTTTGTATTATGATCACTCTTTATATTAATGTTATCACCATCACATATATCATTATCATCATCACATATATTATTATCACCATCACATATGTCATTATCATCACCACATATATTATTATCATCACCACATATATTATTATCATCACCACATATATTATTATCACATATATTTATTTCATCATTGTTTACATCATAACTAACATATCTTTTTTCAAATAACAACATCTTTACAAAAAATTTTATCCTCGAATCTTCCTTCTCTTGACGCTGAGGATCGTTATTTAAATAGTCAATTATTTTTTCATAATTTATTATTTTATTAACAAATTTAGAGAAGGAAAAAGTACTCTTATCATAAACTGTCGTTTTTAATTTTTTCGTTTTAAAAAATCCATCGATATTTTCATCATCTGTATCATCATCACTATTTGATGATTCTGATGATATATATTTTTGTTTGTTCTCTTTTTTTTTATTATTATTTCTAAATGCTAATGTTATATTATTTTGCCTCTTCGCATTGTCTATTTGATCATACGTATCATCATCAATACAAGTATCAATATTATAATTATTATCAATATGGCAATTATTATTATTAATATTTGATATATCTATAGAATCATTTTTTCCATTGGTCATAATTATTTTATCATTTACATTCATAACGTTGTTTATAATTGATTGTCTACAAATCTGTTCCCCCCCTTTATTGTGACCTTTCTCTATGTAATATTCATCGTATGTAAAATTATCAAAAGAATTGTTATATGTATTATTTCTATTATTACCCACACAACCATTAATAATATTATATCTCTTATTATTATTATTTTTTTTGTTATTTTTGTTGCTGTTGTTTTTTTTATTTTTGGGTGTATTCATTTGTTCCTCCAGTTTATCACTTCTATTCCCCTTTGAACATTTTTTCATAGCCTCAATAATACGTTGAGTAGTCTCTTTCACAATAGTATTATCATGATCAATCTCTGATGTGTCTACTTCTTTTCCTTTATTTATTCTTATGTGTGTTCCACCTACTGTTATATCATTCATTGTATCCATACTACTTAATATCCTTTCAGTTTGAACTCCTCTTAAATTATCAAAAATAGATTTGATATAATTCAATTTTTGTATGTCCATATGATTTGTACCTTTAAGTAAGATTATCATTTTTTTCAATTTGAAATTTTCAGATTTTAAAAAGTCAATAATATTTTTAAAATATATATTTGGAAGGATGGTAATATAATAATTTTTTGGATATAATAATTCAATCTTATTTAGAGTATCAGAAAAATTATATATAATACTTTTAATATTATGAAAAACTAATCTTTCTGTGTGTTCAGATTCACAATCATTAAATGAATATAAGCTTTCATAATTATATATTCTCAATATTTCTATTGGAGGTTTAGCCCAAAAAGGCAAATCAGATAAATAAGAAAAAAAAGCATAAAATAAAATATCATGTACTAATAAACGATAAGATAATTCTAAACCTTTTAATTTGTCATTCAATATAGGATCTTCACATACATATTGTAATATACCAGAATCATATAAAGGTAAACTAAATTTTGGTAATAGACGTAATAAATATATATAATGATTAATAGGTTCAAATATTGTCTGAATTGTTAATAATTTTGAAGAATTATAAAATATATCAATAGTTGGAATAGATGCTATATAATTATCATTTATTATTTTATCTCGTGCATTATATATTGGATTATATGTACTAATTATATTATCACCCTTTTCCCATTGGAAAGGAAAATTATCACTAATAAGGATATTACTATTATTATTATTACTAATATTTTTTTTATTATTATTATTATTATCACTTTCTTTTATTATATTATCATATTTTTCTATAAAATTATAATTACTATTTAATTTATTTATTATATTTTCTTTTAACTTCTTATCATATAATAATCCCTTTTTTATCAATTTATTATAAATCCATGTTTTTTCATTTTTTTTATTTTGATCATTTTGATATATTATATCTTTTGGATATATTTCCTTTTTCAAAAGATTCAAGTTTATATATTCATTCACATTATTAGGGAACTCTAAACTTTCTTTTAAATTCTGATATTTAAAATTTTTATTCAAAAAATATAAATCTAATAATGGAAAGCATAAATTCCTTTCTTCCTTTTTCATATTTTTTAATATTTTATTGATTTCATTATCTCTTTTCTCTTTTGCGCTCAAAAATATATTGCCACAATTGTAGCACTTCTCATTATTCTCTTCCTCACTAATTTTTTTATTTTCACAATTGTAACGATACTCATTATTTTCTTCTTCATTAATTTTTTTATTTTCACAATTGTCTTCTTTTTTATCATTACTGTCTAGGGGTTCCAAATAGATCATTGTTAATACTTCATTTGTCCTGTTTTTTTTTTTTTTTTTTCTTTTTTTTTTTTTTTAAATGGCAATAATGGACACACAAATGTTGTTATATATATGTGAAAGTAATATAAATGTATATATACAAAATGTTATATATATATATATATATATATATATATGTATTTTTTTTTTTTTAATTTATTTAAAATATTTATCGCTTAATTATAACCACATATTTGACAACAAATATATGAGCGTTTTTGTCTCAAATATAGAAAAAAATACACAATGTAGAATTCAATACATTTTAATTTATTATATATATATATATATATTTTCTATATTTGTATATTAAATATATCATATATAATCTTTTATATATTTAATATATATATATATAATATATACACATATTAATTTATATTTCATTTTAAATATGTGTGCACGTTATAATTTATATATATGCATATATATACATAATATATTACACTTTAGTATAGAAAAATATCATTCTGTACATCTATTTTTATCATTACACATATATAAATATATATATATATATATATATATATATATATATATATAATATAATATAATATAATTTAATTTAATTTTGTTTTATTATATCCATTTTAAATATATGCAATATTACATCAATACATATTTCTATATGTATTTTTTTTTTTTTTTTTTTTTTTTTTTTTTTTTTTTATGATAAAAGTGAACAAAATAACTATTTAAAATAATGAAAAAAAAAAAAAAAAATAATAATAAATAAAAGTAACATAAAAAACAAATATTGTCTACCACGTTTTAATATTTTGTTTTCTTCATTTTCATGTTTTTGTATATACAATATATAATTATATACATAATATATATACTTTTTGGAACAATGTAAAGTTCAATGAAATTATATGACAACCTGTAATTCCCTTCAGCGTTTTAAATACAGCCAAAAAAAAAATAAATAAATAAAAAAAAAAAAAAAAAAAAAAAAAAAAAAAAAAAAATTATTTAAATGTACATTTTGGCTAGACATGCGTTTTCTCCTTACACAGTAAGGTAAAAATATATAAATATATAAATAAATAAATATATATATATATATATATATGTTTTTATTTTTCTTTTTATATATGCATTATTTTAAGAAAGTCATTTATAATGATGAGAAATATACCAAATAATGCATAATATTTTTAATATACGAATTAACAGTTCCTTTATTTAATATTTTATATTATTTTATTTATACATATATTTTTTTATTCCTATACAACCTATTCCTTCACGTTATATTAAAAAAAGAAAGAATAAACACATAACCATAGTAATGCTACATATATATTATATATATAATACCCATTATAACAGAAGAAGAATATATCGAAAAATTTTAAACATGTTTATATAATATTACAAAATATTAATTTTTAGATATAAAGTCGACAGTTTTTTTAAAATATATAACATTATTATTATACTACATAAAACATAGAACATGTGTGTTTATGATGCACATATATAAGAAATGGGACATTATATATATATATGAACTATATTCCCTTTTTTTAATTTTAAAAAATAAAGATATAAGATGCATACATAAAGACATACATATATATTATTCATTTAAACATAAGGGATACACATTAATATAATATTAATGGTATAAGGAAAATTATAAAATAATAAATAAAAGAAATATATTAATATATATATATATATATATATATATATATATGCAACATTTATGTTTGCTTTTAAAAAAAATTCTCTTTTTTTATTTTTTTTATTTTTATACAATTCATTTTGTTTGCTCCCTTTTTATATTTAAGAAACATTTCTATAAGAATTAAAAATATTATCAAGCTACAATTTAAAGAAATTTTAAAAAAATGTTCATTTTCTTATAATATGAATATACTTATTATTATAATAATATATTAGCTCAAATTTATCTTTATATATATTTGTAAAAATAAAATAAAATAATTATATATATATATATACATTTATATTTATATATATTATAAAAAGTACACTACATAAATAATTTGTAAAAAAATTATATAAGTTTACAAATTTGCCATTATATATAGAAAATTTTCATTCATTTATTATTTTTTTTTTTTTTATATTTTTTTCTAAATAACATAATAATAATTTTTTAAAATTATTGTATAATTTAAAATCACCTCAGTTTTTTTTTTTTTTTTTTTTTTTTTTTTTTTTTTGCGTACAATATTAAAAATATTATAATAATATATAGCAAATTTTTCCACAAGTATAATATATTTATATATATATATAAAGCAAAATTATTATATCTTCAAAATTATAATATACAATATTTTTATATAATGTGCTATATGGAAAACATATTTTCTTCTCAATGACAAATATTTTTATAAATATAAATACTATTACAATAAAATATTATATTTACTTTATATATATAATATATATTTTATATATATATATATTAAAAAAAACGTACAAAATAAGAATTATATTTTATATTATGTTATATATAGATTTTAATATTGATATAAATTATATTATTTATATATATTATATAAATATTATATACTGATTTTAAAAAAAGTTATATATAAAATATAAAAAGGTTCCAATTTTTATATTATGTATGAGTTTTATAAAATATATAAAGAAATTTTTTTTTTGCATGTTTTTTGCATGTTTCTCTATGCATAAAAATTTATTTATATTTATATATATATATACTATACATATATATAAATTAAAAAAGAATATATACATAAATTAATATATATATTATATATATATATATATATTATAATATATAATTATTATATAATATAATATTATATTTATAATAATATTTATATATAACTTATAATAATGAATATGCAAAAATTAAAAAAAAAAAAAAAAAAAAAAACAAAGTAAAAAGAAATACAATACTATATACAATACAATAATTAAAATTTTTATAATAGTATAAAATGTAATCTATATAATTATAATTGTATTGAATAATATATTTATTTATTAACATATATTATTAATCTTTTTTTTTTTTACATTTTTTTTATAACTTTTTTCTATATTTTTCCAAAAAAAAAAATAGTATATTTTATTTTTTACTTTTTTATTCTATATATAATAATATATAACAATTTAGATTTATTTATATGTTATTTATATATATTATATATAAATTTTTATTTAAAAGAAAAAAAAATTGAAACTTTTTTTTTTCTTTTTCATAAATATTATTATATATATATTAAGAAGTTGATTTATATATAATAATACAATAGAATACTTAATTTTTTCATAATATGAAAAAAGGATTCTTTTAAAAAATAAATGCATATATATTATTATATATATATATATATAAGTGAAAGATTATATATATATTATATTTTGAAAGACTGGAGTATTTTATAAGAGTAGCATTGAAAATATATTATATATATATATATGTATTAATTTTACACTCCACATTAGTTATATATATATATTATATTTATTTATAGGAACTATTTTTTTTTTTTTTTTTTATGAAAGAAAAAAAATTTGTTTATATTATTTTATAAATAAATTTTATATATGTAATTTTATTGTAGAATTGCTTTCTTTCTTTCTTTTTTTTTTTTTTTTTTTTTTAATTAAATATAAAAGAAAGCCATTATAAAAATATATATAAAAGGAATATATTAATATAATGTACAAACTTTTTTATATTGTATGTTATTTTTTTTATTTAATATGCCTATATTATTATCCATATTTTTTATGCTATAAAAAGGAAAAAATATATAAAGAGTATATTTATTTTGAATAGAAGGGAAGAAAAAAAAGTATAATCTTTTTATAGTAAAATTAAAATGTGTATTTTTATATATGTATAATAATATTTGTATATTTATATATATAATATTTATTTATATACACAAAAAAATATATATGAAATTTTGCCATATTATTCTCATATATTATTTCTTATTATTTTATTTTAACTTTTAATCTTACCATATTAAAAATATATATATATATAAATATATATATATATATATTAACTTGATAACGCAAAAAAATAAAAAAAAAAAAATAAATAATAATACATTTTATATATAATGACAGTTACATTGGAAAGTTTAAATGAAGAAAAGTTACAGAATTATCACAACAAAAGAAAATATAATTGTCGTATGACATTTACAAGATTTACAAAAAAGAGATTTAAAAATAAAGATAATAATAAGGAAGGAAAAATTAATATTAGAACGTCCTTAATTAAGAATGAAATTATTGGTGATGACAATGATGACTTTATAGATAATAGTTTTATGAGAACTTGTCATAAATTTAAATTTTATAAAAATAATCGAACGGATGTATATAATCCTTATGATCGAAAATTAGAAAATTATAATTATGAAAGAGACGAAACATTTTGTTCTTTAACTGATCTTGATGATATTGTACATGATGATAAGAAAAAAAAAAATAAATATTTTATTTATAAAAATAAAAGTTTAAATGATTACAACTCCTGTTTTGAAAAAAAAAGTAAAAGACTTAAATGGTTCCGTTTAAAAAGAAAAAAAAAAAAAGATTATGTTAATGAAGAAAGTATTAAATATCTTAATGAATCTGTCTGTTCAAATTTTAAAGAGGCAAATAAAAGTAATCAAATTCAAAACTCATCTGAATATACTAGAGGTTGTGTTTTAAATACTGTTAATGGAATTAAAGGATTTTCAACATGGATTATTTGAAAAATAAAAATAAAAATATATATATAATAATAATAATAAAAAAAAAAAAATAAAATATATATATGTACATATATAATTGTACCTTATAGCTAGCCACAAATATATATATATATATATATATATGTATATGTGTGTGTATTTATGTATGTATTTACACATTTTAGCTAGCTGCACATATTTTTACCTTATCATGTAAGGTAAATAAATAAATTTATATTTAATATATTTATTTGATAAAGAATGATAACAAAATATAAGGAAAATATAAAGAAAATGATGAGGAAAAAAAAAAATAAAATAATAATAGTAATAATAAAATAAAAACTAAGAGAGAGAAGAATAACCAAAAAAAAAAAAAAAAAACGAATAAACATTAGATAAGATTGAAACAAAAATGAGTTATTGAAATATTATTCCAAGTTACGTATATTAAAAAAATTGAAGAATATATTTTTTCTATTAAGTTGCTTTAATAAAAAATAAAAAAAAAAAACAAAAAAACAAGAAAGAAAAAAAGAAATGTAGAATATTATAATTATAACGGTTTAATATGGATATTACAAAAATTATATATACACATATATTTATATATATATATATATATATATATATATATAATATATTTATATTTTTCCCCTTTGCCCTTATATATAGACATTGATAATTTCTTTGAATGTAATTTTTTTCATTTGGGGATTATATCAGAAACTTTACAATTTTTTTAATGTGTATATATTTATAAATTTTTTTTTTTTTTTTTCTTCCTTTTTTCTTTTTTTTTTTTTATTTTCCTTCTATATAAATATATGTATATCTATATCTATCTATATATATATATATATATATATATATATATATATATATATATATATGATTTTCCTTTATTTATTATTATAATAAATGTAAGGATAGATCGAAAATTGAAAATAATAAAAAGAAAAAAAAGGAATACAAAAAAGAAGAAAAAAATAAGAGTGAAAATTAAAAAATAATATATATTTATGTTGAAATCAAGCAACTAATATATATATATATATATATTTTAATATTTTATATATAATTTTTTTTTTTTTTTTTATCAATTTTTTTAATATATTTACGATTTAATAGTTTTTATTTTTATATAATAATACTTTATTTATATATTATAAATAGAGCATTATTTTTTATTTGATTTTTTTTTTCCCCATCAACATTATATATATATATATATATATTTATTTATTTATTTGTTTATTTGCATATATAAGTATTATTATACAATATGTATATATATATATGTATCTATTTTATTTTATTTATTTATTTATTTTATTTTTTTTTTTTTTCTTTAAATATAAATAAATATATTCCCTTAAATCAGGATATATTATTATATGTTCCTTTTTTTCCCTTTTTTTTTTTTTTTTCTCCATTATGTGTATATTTTATAAAAAACACTTTTTAGTATATACAATTTTTACAAAAAAACAAAATTTATAAACATAAATGAGTAAATTAAATTTTTACATCAAAAAAAAAAAAAACTTTAAAACTTTTCAAAATAAGATGATGAAAAGACTTTCGTTTTTATAGCTTTATTTTAAAATAAAGTATAACTGATGATAAATGTCTATATTTTATTTTTTTAACTATATGAAAGGTATAATATTTTAAACACTTTCCTTTAATTCGCAACATAAAATGGTTCATAATGTGTATAATTGAAGATATATAACTTTTCTTAAAATTAAAAAAAAAAAAAAAAAAAAAAAAAAAAAAAAAAGATTTTTTTGTTTAAAATACTTTCTATATATGTCTTATTTAAAAATAGCACACATTATATATATATGACAAAAAAATTGTATTTTTTTTATATTAATTCGAGAATAATTAAAAAAAAAATTTTTATTATTATTTTATTTTTTATTATTATTTTATTTTTTATTATTATTATATTTTTTATTATTATTTTATTTTTTATTATTATTTTATTTTTTATCATTATTTTATTTTTTTTTTTAATTATATCTATTATGACCACAGATAATATAAGAAAATCTAAATATCCTTCTTTAAAGTATATAGAAGACTATCAATATGACTATACTTATTATAATTGTGATACCGAAGATAACTTAGATATAAATTATAAATATGTAAATTTTTGTAATATTATTGAACAGTTGGATTTACTTGAATCCCCCCCAAAAAGTAGTCATGATAGTGTTAAAAAAAAAGGATGTAACTACGAACGATTGAAAAAAAAGAATGAGAAATATTATTCCTTTTTAGATTTAGAAAGTAAGCTAAATAATGTATATGATAATGATATATCTTCATTTATGTATGAAAAGAAGATTTCTTTAGATGATAAACATAGATTACCAAAAATTCGATTAAGTAAAAAATATGTTGAACTTGGATGCATAGGGTTTTGGAAGTTATCAAGTTTTAAAAAAAAATTCAATATAAAAAATTTAAGAGATAATGATGCTAATACATATTGGCAAACTGATAGTTTAGCTCCACATACTATAACAATTCAATTTATAAAGTTATTAAAAATTTCTAAAATTTTTTTACTATTAAATTATTATTTAGATGAATCTTATACACCTAATGAAATAACAGTACATATTGGTAATGATGAAAATCACCTTGAATTATTATGTGAAACGTTTTGTGATATGAATAAATACTCCTTAAATGAACCTTTTTGGTTTCTTATAGATTTTGAAAATTGTAACATGTCTTCTTATTATTACAATTATAATATGAATCATTTAAAAAAAAAGAATGATATATATTGTCGTTGTTTGAAAATTTCTATAATATCAAGTCAACATAATGGAAAAGATACACGTATAAGGCAACTACAAATCTATGGTCCAAATTATATTCATTACAAATATGATAAAATGTTAATATAAAAAAAATTATATAATATAATATAATATAATATAATATAATATAATATAATATAATATAATATAATATTAAATCTTAATTAATAAAATGTTATTTTATATTTTCCAAATATGGATAATATATAAATGAAAAGTATTTTATTAAACATTAAATTGATTAAAAAATAAAATAATATTTTACAATAAAGTGTGAATTATAAAAAGTAACAACAAAAAAAATAAACATAAATAAATAAATAAATATATATATATATATATATATGTAACATTTAATACATATAATGTATATAAATTAATACAAAACAATATTTTTTCTTTGTATTGTCAATTTTTTAAAGGAGACATTAATGAAAAATAAAATGTATATATTCATATATATATATATATATATATCCATTTTATAAATGTTATATTATTAATACCATTATTTTATATATATATATATTTTTTTCCGTATGCATTTTATTCTTCATAATATTCCTTTTCCATCTGCTCCAATATTTTCAATTTATCTGATAAAGTCACATTCAATAAATTCGACTTCTCATTCTTTAATCTCTTCTCTAACTCTTCCTTTATTTTTTCTTCAAAGTTTAAATCATTTATTCGCCTCTGATAAGATGTCATCCCCTTTTCCTTATTCTGAGATATATAATTTTGCATATTATGAACATTCATTTTTTTTTTACCTGAACTGTTCATATTTTTATTATCATGTTCAAAATATTTTAAGCTATTTTTTTCAAAACGATCATCATCATTTTGGCTATTTACCTGATCATTTGAATAATTAATATGATCAAAATTATTATTAATGTTAGAATTAAATTGGATATTCATATTAATATCATCAAAAATATCATACTCTTTATTATTAAAATTGTTTTCTATATTATCATCATCTAACAAATGATCATCTTGATCATTAAAAAAAAGTTCTTCTTTATCATCAAAATAATGTTCTTCTTCATTTTCACTAAACTTTTCTTGCATATTATTTTCAAACTCATCACTACTATTTAGCATATTTTGAATATAATCATCAGACATTTGATAATCACTATCATAATTTCTTTCACTTGAACTTTCGTCAGGATAATCAGACATTTCTTTTTCTGAATTACTATCAGATATAGAAGATGATGAAAAAGAATTGGTTTCATACTCTTTCTCATTATTTCCATAAATATCTTCTAGAACTAAAACTTCAGAAGAATCAACATTATTATTTTTTATATCATAAAGATAGTCCATATAATTATGTAATTGTATTTTTTCTTCATCCAATATGTATAAATCATATTCGTAATTTTTATAATCATCATTATCTTGTTTTTCTACTACACTTTGGTTATATTCATTATAATTATCATTATTATTATCATTATTATCATTATCATCATTTTTTTTTTTTTTTTTTTTTTTTTCTTTTTCCTTTTGATTTATATCCACATCGATTATTTTATACACTCCTTTCCCATTACCATCTAAATTAATATATTGAATATTTTCATTTATAATTTTATATTTCTTTAAGTTATTAATGGTTTGTTTTAAATCCTTTTCATAATTTTTTAGGCTGCTTAATTTTCTTTTTCTCTTTTCTTCTTCAATATTTAAATATTCATACAAATTGTTCGTTTCATAATTTTCTTTTTCATGTTTTAAAAATAAATTTATGCAGTCAATATTTTTTTCATCCTTACCTTCCTCGGGTATGATAGTATCAATATGTTTATAAAAATTGCCATGACATATCCTTTTATTAGATTTCTTTACATAAATAGATGGAATACTTGTATCATCAATTCTTCTTTTTACTCTAATTATGACCTTTTCTATATGTTTCTCTCTTTTTTTGTTTTTCCGGTTATTTTTATTCTCATCTTGAATATTTTCAGTGTCTTTATACATTATTTATAAAAACAAAAGGATATAAATAAATAAATATATATATATATAAAACAATATAATATGATATACTTTATCTCTACAAAATTGTAAATATATAAAAATATAATCTTTAAATATAGCTCTATTGGTTATTTTTAATATAACTTCTACATATATATATATGTTCCATTTCAATGTATGTTATAAAAATAAAGAAATGGTTATATAAAATTTAATAGATTTATTAAATATATTTATAAATATTTTATATTTATATTTATATATATATATATTTTTTTTTGTTATTATTTATGTATATTTATGTAACTCCTCAGGAGTATATAAAATTTTTATTGTTAACGAGCAACTTGGACATTTGAGAATATTTTCTCCTTTGAATAGATTTTCTAAGGTAACTTCAAAAATATCTCCACATGGGCATGGATAAAAAAAAGTTTTTATTGATTCATCAAATTCAAAATCTATCAATTTAACTTCTTCATATATAACATCAAATGTTTCAGTTACTTGGTAATTAGTTTCAACTATCATTTTTTAAAATAACAGAAATAAATTACAGATTTTTTTAAAAAATAAAGGCAAGCGAAAAAAAAGAAAAAAAAAAAAAAAAAATATATATATAATATATACTTGTTGATGTTGTTAAATTAATATAATATGCATTTATTTTACTGACAAGGAATGATAGAAAAAAAAAAAAAATAAATAAATAATAAATTAATATAAATATATAAACTTTCAACAATTAAAAAATTAACAGTATTTTTTTGCATTTATATTATTATATATATATATATATAATATATATATATTTTTATATAATACGTATATAACATTCTCTTTTAACTATATATTCAATATTTACCAATAAATATATCATATGCCCATAATATTATATTATAATAATATATATTATATATATTCTTTTTTTTTTTTTTCTATCATACATTAATTTTGATTTAAGAAAAAAAAAAAAAAAAAAAAAAAAAAGTGCACACGATTTAAAGCCTATAATTATTATATATAAAAAAAAAATATATATTTTTTTTTATATATTTCTTAAAAAATACAGTATTTATATATATATATGTGATGATATTATTTTACCAACTTCCATAGGATTTATATAATAAATATGAAAACATTATAAGCATAATTTTGAATATTTTTAAAATATATCAAATTAAAAAATATATATATATTTAATATATATGTATAATTTATTAAAATAATAAAAGAAATAATAATTTATTGGATAATTATAATTAGAATTATAAAAGGATATTAAAAAAAAATACAATTATTTTATTATTTTTTTTTAATTTATTCCATGATATATATATTTGTGTATTTATTTACAATTAAAAACATATTTTTTTATGAATAAATTAAAAAGAAATATGAAATAAAATATTTTTAGACTTGCATAAATTTTATATATTTATAAATATATATATATTTTTTTTATGTGTACTTGTTTGTTTATTTTAAATAAAATATAAATTTAGCAATAAATATTTTATAATTTTTTATTTTAAATATATATATATATATAAGGACAAATTATTTTAACATTTTAAATATTCATTTGTATAATATATATATTATATTTATTTATATAATTTTATTTTATTTTAATTTTTTTTTTTTTTTTTTTTTTTTATTTGTTGTTGTTGTGATGCATAATCATGTTCAATATAGGAAACAAATAGAAAAACGAAAAAATTAAAAAAAAAAAAAAAAAAAAAAAAAAAAACCCATAAATGAAAAATTTATTTATTTGACCGTTTTGTAATATAAAAAAAATAAAATTAAATATTTTTTTAAAAAAGTAATAATTTTCATATACACATATATATATATATATTTATTTATTTAACTTTTCATTTTTCTTTTGTAATATAATTTAAAAAAAAGGGAAAAAATAAAATGGCAACAAAGTTCAGTGTTAAATTGAAGATATACGATTTGTCTAGGGGAATGTAATATAAAAAATAAAAATTGCACCACAAATATATATATATATATATATATATGTATGTATGTATGTATGTATATTTTTAATATTTATATTTATTTATATATTTTATTTTAAGGGTCAAAACCTGGTCTCCTCTTTTAATTGGCAAACAAATTGACGGGGTGTGGCATACAGCCGTCTTGGTTTATAATATGGAATATTTTTACGGTAAAAAAAAATAACAAATATTTAAATATATATACATATACATATATATATATAATTCATTTATGTATGTTAATTTTTTTTTTTTTTTTTTTTTGAAGGGGGAGGTATTCTATGCTTGGAAGAACACGAATTTGAAACGTTTTATAATATAAAACCAGTAGGTATTATAGATATGGGTACTACCGAATTATTACAATCACATTTTCATGAATATTTAAATGGTATTCAAAAGAATTTCACTGTAGATAAATATAATATTGTCAACTGGAATTGCAATAATTTTACAAATGAAGTTTGTAATTTTCTTGTTGGTAAAAATATTCCACAATATATTTTAAATACTCCATATGAAGTTATGTCCACAAGTAAAGGGAAACTTATTCTTGATATGATGCAATCTTATCAAAGCTCTATTGCTCCAGGTTTTGATAATAATCAAAATAATTCAACTAGCCAAAATAATCAATTTAGTCAAAATAACACAACTAGCCAAAATAATCAATCAATTCAAAATAATATGGCTAGCCAAGATAATACATTAATATCAAATAATATATCATGTAAAACATCTGAATTATGGGAAAATACATCAACAATAGATAGAAATATGAATAATATAAAAAATATATTAACTAGTCAAAATGATATAATATCATCAGATCAAAATTGTAATATTATTGATAATAATAAAAATATTGGAAAGGGAGGAGATGATTCATCCAAATTACCAAGTGTCTCTTTAGAAAATTTCTTTAAAGATTGTGAGATAGAAAAAGTATTAAATGATTATATGAAAGATGAGAAATATAGTGTAGATGAAAAAAAACAATTTTTCAATTTTTTAAAAACATTTTATGATAATATATTACAAAATGAAGATTTATTAAAGAACCGAGTTATTTATAAAAAAAATCATCCAATCTTTTTTAATAATATGGATACTATGAATAATGACTATGATAATATATTATCATCTTTATCATTTTGTAATGGGTTTTCTGAAAATAATGAGGCGAATAATTCACAACATTTGACAATTTACATAGATATGAAAAAAATTAAAACAACTACCTTTCAAGAACATTTAAATGTTGTAATAAATAAAGAAATATTTTTAAAAAATAAAGATCCATGTATATATAAAAATGAAGTTTTATATTTGAAAGATATATCTGAATATAATCTTAATAGTAATGACAAAGCCAAAAATAATTCTCAAAACAATATTTTTGTTTTTTTATCACACATGTTTTTAAAAAATAATGTAGATATGAATAATACAAAAAATGATATTTCATCTTTTCAAGGTTTGCATAATATAATTAAAGCAGGTGCTCAAGAGGAAAAACAATATATTCTAAGACTAAACAAAATTATAAATGATCACATACAAGCATTAACATGATGTATATATATATATATGGAAAGAAAAAGAAAAAAAAAATCAAATGTTTGAATAAAAAGGCAGTATTGTATATATGTTCATATGTTTATATATATAGCATGCACATTTTTTTTTTTTTTTTTTTTTTTTTTTTTTTTTTTTTTTTTTGAGTGCACGCATAAAGGGAAAAAAAAGAAAAAATAGGAGAAACGCAAAAGAATATTATTATTATTATTATTTTTTTTTTTACTCACAAAAGGTAGAATGTTCTTTTTCATTATTGAAAAAAAAAAAAAGAAAGAGAGAACATGAGTACACACTTTGTTTTTTTATAAACCCACAAAATTTTTATATTCCTAGAAGGGAATTTTTTCATTAAAATGAAAAAGTATGTATACATAATTATAAGCATGTCCATATATAATATATATATATATATAGATATTTTTTTTCCATTATTTTTTTTTTTTTTTTTTAGTATTATATATAAAGTTATTAAAACGAGCATCTATAATAATATATTATATAAATATATATATATATATATATTATATTTATACGCTAGTTTTTTTTTTTTTTTTTTTTTCGCTATAATTTTTAGTATATATATTTATTGAGGTTAAAAAAAAAAAAAAAAAAAATTACTGCATGCTTGTTGTATATATATATATGTATATATAACTGCCCTGTTAAAAAAAAAAAAAAAAAAAAAAAAAATGAGTTCTTCCAATTAATAATATTGAAACCAATGAAAAAAAATGATAAAATATAAATATATATATATATATATATATATATATA
Organism: Plasmodium sp. gorilla clade G2; assembly: GCF_900097015.1. Lineage (NCBI taxonomy): Eukaryota > Apicomplexa > Aconoidasida > Haemosporida > Plasmodiidae > Plasmodium > Plasmodium adleri (nom. inval.). The sequence continues at coordinate 697,574 of NC_041704.1, forward strand.
TTTATATATTTACAATTTGATGAACATATTTGAACATATGATTTATTAAAACCGTTGTTGGAAATTCATATAAAAATTATATATATTACAAATATGTAAGATGTATAATATATATATTATATATATATATTTGTTCTCTCTATTTTTTGTGAATATATATTTTTTACAAAGAAAGATTGAAGCCCAACGTTTAAGGATATTTTATATTTCTTAATTAAAGATGCTTTTTTTTATTTAGAATATATAAATATATTTATATATTCATATATTTATATATATATGTAAGTTTCTTTTTTTTTTTTTTTTTAAAAGAGAATTGTTCTATTCATTGTACACACCTTTTTTAAAAATGCTCAATATAAAAACATGAATAAATTAAAATGAACATTATTTATATATATTGATAAGTAAAAAAAAAAAAAAAAAAAGGATGTAATAAATATATTATAGGAAAAGAGAAAAAGGACGTTATATATAAAATTTATTATATAAATATAAATATATATATATATATATATATATATATATATATATATATATATTATCATACATATTTGGATGTTATACTTTTAAGTGCTCATATTTAACATTCATTATATTTAGAAATATATTAATAAAAATATAATTAAAAGATTAAAGAATTATATATATTATATATATTATATTATATATTTTTTTTTTTTATTTTTATTTTTATTTGGTTTTATTTGTATAAATAATTTCATCATGATAATATATTAACATGGGTACATATAATTTCATGTATATTTTTACATAATTTTTTTTTTTTTTTTTTTTTTTTTTTTTTTTTTTTAAAGATGATTAATCTATTGTTAAATAAAACTAATTATTTGTATTTTATATTTTTCTCATTTGTATACATTTGTTTAAATGATGTGTGTTCATGTAATTTGAAGATGCGAAATAACTGGGAACGTTTTTTACAGGTTTATCAAAACAATGGTAATTACAAACTAGAAATTTTAGAACCTGAATGTACAATACAAAAGAATATATCGACTGAAGAAGAGAAGGAAGATTTTATAGATTTTGATAGAAAAGAGTTATTATTATATGATTTTGTAGTAATAAAGAATTCTCATTTTACTGATGAGAAGACTTTAGAATTATATTTATTAAAAGAAGAGAATAATAAGAGTTATTTGATGTTAACATTTTATTTAGGAGATTTGAAATTAATGATTGGACAGAATTCTCCATATGAAATTAGTTTAATATTAAATGTAGCATCAGTAAATAAAAGTATCTCGAATTGTAAAAATAATAGTTATAATATTGTTCTTTTAAAAACATCAGATGTTTTAAGTACATCAGATTTAGAAATTTTAGAAGGTCCAATACAATTTAATTTAGGTAAATCATCTGGAGCATTTCGTATTAATGTGACTAAATTTTTTTTAAATAATACATGGAAAGCATTTACAAAAGATAAAATTTCTTTTTTAATAAAACCAGAAGAAAATTGTTATACTGTTCTAGAAAATAAATTAAATAAACCACAATTACTTATAGAAAAAAAAACAACATTTTATTCAGAATGGGGAGAATGGTCTAACTGTTCTATGGATTGTGATCATCCAGATAACGTTCAAATAAGAGAAAGAGAATGCATACATCCTTCAGGAGATTGTTTTAAAGGAGATTTAAAAGAATCTAGACCATGTATCATTCCTTTACCTCCATGTAATGAATTATTTGATCATAAAGATAATTCAACTTTTAAAATATTAATGATTATACTACCTATTCTTCTAGTTATATCAATAATAACTATATTGTATCATATTTTTTATAAAAGAAAAGGTGCTGAAAAGGAGTTATATGAAAATGTCGCTGGTCGTTTTATGTACGACTAGGGAACATCGAACAAAATCAAAGAACAAGAAATGATAACAAATAAAATAAAATGAAATGAAATAAACAGATCTAATATATATATATATATATATATATATATATATATGTATGTATTTTTTTTTTTTTTTTTTTATTTTTTTTAATTTTTATATGTTTTGTTACTTATAAAAATATTTGTATTCAATAAATTTCTTAATATTTAATTGACCTTAGTTTTATTAAAACAAAAGAAAATATATAAAAAAATAAAAAATAAAAAATAAAAAATAAAAAATATATATATATTTGCCGTTATAATAAAAAATATTTGTTATAAATAAATTTTTTTTTTAAAATGATGTTTTTTATTTTCGTGCATGTATCACTCAATTGATCATAAAGAAATATTTTTTTAAATAATACACATATATATAAATATGTATATATATTTTAGGGTCTTATAATAAATAAATAGTATAAAATGTAAAACCCTTTTCTTTATAAATTTCTTATAATGCTTACACATTTCCCAAATAAAGGATTTATAAAATAGGGCACCAAGAAAATTGTCCTTATCATAATAAAGTTATAACTAAGAGATAAAAAAGAAAAATATATATATATATATATATATATATATATATATATATATACATATTTTTTTTTTTATGATGAGAAAAAAATAAAGTATTAAACGCTCCTTCTGTTCTTTTTTATTTATGCATGCAATAAAAAATTGATTATAAATTGTAGAAGAACATACAACCTTCTGTATTCATAACACATGCACATATGGTTATATATTAATATTTAAAAAAAAAAAAAATTATTACATATAAAAAATATATATATTATATATATTTTATTTAAGAGGTTCATAAGATGTATGTTGAATATTATTATTTTTTTTTTTTATTTTTTTTTTTTTTTTTTTATGTATGCGAATAGTAAATGAGGAATGACATAAATATAAAAATATAAAAAGAGCACAAAAATATGTATATACATATATATATATATATATATATATATATATATTTTTTTAGATGTGGAAGAAATAATTGAAGAGGTAGCATTAAGATGAATATGAATTATTATAATAAATATAAGAAATTTCGACTTATCCTTTTTTGTCTTATATTTTTTTCATATTGCTTAATAGTACAAGTTATATATTGCCTAAAGATAAGAACATCATATAAACATGAACCGTTGTTATTATTAAAAAGTGATGATGAGCCTATAATTTCTTTAAATAAAATGATTCCTTATTTATCTGAAGAGGTTTCTATAAGTAAAGATAATATTATGACAAAAATAAATGTGGAAAATAATATATGTATCGAATTAATAAAAAAACATGAAAACATAAATTTGCCTATAGAAAAATTTTTTCATTTTAATAATAGAGAATATACTATAGATATAGGAAATAATAATAATATATATAATTATACAAAACGTATTTTGAATAATAAAATAGATTTTGAATTATGTAATAAAATATTAATATTTATCATTCCTTTTAATAAGGATATGTGTTCTTTTACTTCTTATAATAATTATTTTTTATATATAAATTATTTAAAAGATGTTAAAATTGAATTAATAATAAGTGCATTAGAAAAATCTAAATTTGTATTTCTTAAAATACCAAAAATATTTAATTTAAATACAACAAATGCTAATTTTAATGATAACGATTATATTATAGAAAAAGGAATATTAGAAAATGATCTTATTAAAATTGATATAACAAAAATTATTCACCGTTATATATGTAAAAAATACTCTCTATATAAATCTGATGAAGAAATAAATGATGATGATAATAATGATAATAATGATAATCTAGGACAAACAAAAAATAATAACTCCAATAATGATATATCAGAAAAGGAAATAAAAATGGTTCTCATGACATCACACACCTTAAGTGATATTATCATCTTCCCCTCTCTTCTTCAAAATGTCCAGTCATTAAAGCATTACAAAAATATTAAAAATGTTGTAAAATTAAAAAAAAGTAATCAAATGAATAAAATATATATATATATTATATATTTATATATTATATATATTATATATTATATATATTATATTTTTTACTTTATAGAAATAAAAAAAAGGTATACAGAATGGGAAAATTGGTCTCCTTGTTACAACGTATGTAATAACAATTTTTCTTATAAATGTAGATATTATAAATGTCCTACAGAAAATAAAGAATTTTGTGACCAAAATTTTCATATGAATTTTTCAGAGTGTCCATTTACATCTTGTGAAGATCCAATAAAAAGTAAACCAAAAAAAAAAATAAATAAAAAATAAATAAAAAATAGACAATATATACATATATATATATATATATATTATTTTAGAAGAAAATGATGAAGAGGGAAAAAAAGAGGAAAAAAAGGATAAAAACAAATCAATCATTATAAATCATGAGAATAATAGAGATCAAGAAGGACCCATAGATGATGAAACCATGCTCAGATATAGAAAAAATAAAAAAATTAGTTTTTTTATGTGGATCATAAATAGTAAAAATAAAAAAAATAAAATAATTACTCTATATATATATATATAATATATATATAATATATTTACAATGCATATTTTAAATTTATCATAAGTTCACATTATATATTTAATTTTTATTATTTTAGATAAAAAATTGTCTCTTGGTTTATTGATATTTTTTATATCAGTCATAGTCCTTACCTGCATATATTGCTATATAAAGTAACTCCTTATCTTCTTTTTTATTTTTTTTGATTTACCATAAATATGATCATTTCTTTTTCCCTTTTTTTTTTTTTTTTTCTTAAAGTTCAACACTCGGTTTTTATAATGATGAAGAATATTACGTGTCAAAATATACATAAATTGTTTATTTACAGAAGTTGATATATAAATTAATATTTATAATAAGCATTCATTATAATAATTAAAAAGGAAAAGAAATATATATAAATGTATATATATATATATATATATATATATATATATATTTTTTTTTATCCTTATACATATTATATATACTTATATTTTTCTTTTAAATTTTTCTATAATTATTATTTTATTATTTTATTTTTTATTTATATAAAACATTATGTTGTTTTGTCCAAAGATGGATAAGTTTTTCCAGTTAACATACTTTTCCCCTTGGGGAAATTTACAAAAAATTTTTAATTAAAAAAATGAAAAGTAAAAAGAAAAAAATATAATAAAATTATTGTCATGTATATAAATGAACATACGAGCACACGTATATACACACATATATATATATATATAACAAATATATGATAAGTATATTTTATAAATCAAACAGGTAAATGATAAATATGCAATTTAAAAAATATGTCATTTATTATATTTATTTAATTATAAATACCACATCCTATCATTTTTTCTTTTAAAAATATTATATTTACACATACTATATAAATCTACACTACACAACTGTTATCGTTTTACAAAAAAAAGGGGAAATCATGTATTCAGTAAATTCTTCAAATAATCAGGGCACATTCTTTTGGCCTAAAAAAATAAAATAAAATAAAAAATATGTACATGTCAGGTGAAATATGAAAAAATATATACACAAATAAAATAAAATATATATATATTAACATGTCAGGTAAAATATGAAAAAAAAAATATACACAAGGGAAAAAAAAAAAAAAATTCTCCAACTAGCTATATATACCTGTTCATTTGTGGATATTAATTCAATTAAATCGCTAGAAATAGAATGTTTCTGTTCTAAGGCATGAAATAAGGTAGAGCATTCATCCCTTCCAAAAAAAAAAAAAAAAAAAAATACAAAATAATTATATAACAAAAAATGCTCAAAAAATGAAACACATAGATCACAAATATATATACATATGTATATATATATATATATATATTTTGCAACTTACGATGGTAACATAAAGAAAATATAAAAAAGGGAGTGCTTAAAGTCTGGCCATAACATCGATATACACATGAGACATCCTTTCCATATAAATTTATTTGTCCAAATTTTTTTTTGTATTAATAAAGGTATAATAATACTACTTACAAATTCTCTTAATATATTAATATTTTTAGTAATTTGACATAAGAATCTTCCATAAATAGGAAAGATTGTATTACTATTTTCTGCTATTTGTTGTATTATACTAGCTAAATCTTTAATTGTTATATCATTAAACATTTTAGTATTATCATCATTATCTATTGTGTTTAAATTGACTTTAGTTACAAAATAATCTAACATAACTCTTTGTATATTTTTATATTTATTTAAATTATAATATAAATAAAAAATATCAGCATTTGTTACATAATATGTTTCATTATCATTATCGTTATATTTTTTTTTCTCTAGAATGTAAGCATATGGTAATTTTACTATATTATTGATACAACATTTCATGAATTCGATTTTTTTATTTTCATCTATAATTTCATTTTTTATAATATCATTAAATATTTGTAAAGTTTGTTCTTTTTTTAAGAATGCAATCATTTCTATAATGAATTCGAAATTATTATTTTCCAAATACAAATTAAAACAGAAATTTAAAAAGTTCATATAATTCTCATCAGAAGAGGGTAGAGATTTATATAAATTGGTACTTATATATTTTATTATTTCGATATTAATTTGGAATGGATTATTTTCTTCTGTATTTTTTATATCATTATTATTTATATCATTGGATTCTTCTAGAACAATATTATTATTATTATTTTTATCTTCATTTTTGTTAATAAGATTATTATTTTGTTCACTATCAATATTATTATTATTATGATCATCATTATGATCATTATTATGATTCTCATTATAATTTTGTGTATGGCTGTTTTCCATTATATTATCATCTTGTTCTTTGCCTTGACTTAATATTTTATTGTTATATTTCAATATTCTAAAAAATTCTTCATGAAACAAAGATTTTAATAAAGGCAATGTTATAATAAATTTGTTGAGTAATAATTTTTTTATTTCCTTTTTTTTACAATTATTAAAAATAAATATATATAAATGAAAAAATATAGTTGATCTGACACATATGCTTAAATAATTATCAATAGAATTTAATACAAAATTTGATATTTCTTTTAATTTTAAATATATTTTATTCTCATTATTTTTTGTTTTATCATCTTCTATTTGTTCATTAATTAATATATTAAATTGTAACCAGAAATTTTCTTTATGTTTTTCATATGTATTTTGTATATTAGAAAAAACAAATTTAATTAATTCTTTTACATAATTAATAGTTATAAAATTTAAAAAAATATTGGTTTCTTTTAATTTCAACCACAGTTGATTATCTTCTAATAAATCTATAGTTTTTATAAATAAAAAGATGAAAATTTCTTCTAATAATATTCTTTGTGATATTTCATTTTTATGTAAACATTCTTTTTCTTCTTGTTCTATGAAATTTTGTCCATAAATATTAAGAGATATATTTTTTATGTTATTATGATTATTTATATTACTACTACAATTTTGATGATCTCCTTCTTCATTTTTATTATTAAAAAAATCCGTGTCTTTCATAAAAGATTCAAGGGACCCATCTTCAACCGTTGAGCTATAAAAGTTATTTAAAAAAAGGTCAACTTGTTTATTTATATTATTATAATCTTTAGATGAGAATATTTTTTTTTCATAAGATCCAATTTGTTTATTATTTGTAAAAAGTGATATAATATGGTTATAAAAAAAATTAAAATTTGATAATAAAAAGTTATGAATAAAATTCATTAGTTCTACTGGCCATAAATAAAATGGATAATAAGAAAAAAATAATATATCATCTTTCAAATTTTGGAAATACATATTACAAATATATAATAAGAATAATATAAAAATTTTATGATAATATCTAAATATTTTCTTAGTATATACAAAATAATTTAATGAATTATTATAAATACCTTTTGTAGCTGTTATTAATTTTTTTAATAATGTTCTTATATCATTTCTATAATTAAATAATGTATTCATATAAATACACAATATGGTTTTTTTACATTTAATATTTTGATTTTTTTTTAATAAATTAGATATTAAAGAAAAGCATAAAATATTATTTGACATATTTGTTGATTTACTTATATTATATTTAATATAATAATTAATATTAAATAGTTGATCTTTATAATTTTTTTTTTCTTCATTGTAATAATTATTATATGAAATATTATTATTCATAGAAATAGATTGATTTAAATTATTATTCTTATTATTGTTATTATCATAATAATTACATGTTTCATTTTGTAATTCATTATTATTTATATTATTATTTGTTGAAGTGTCATTATTTTGTTCACTCTCTGAATATGCATGATCTGAAAAATCAACATTAAAATATGAATCTGTTTCATAATTATTTGTATGATCATTTATATTTTGTATCATATGATCATCTGATATATTAATGTTGATATTTTCTTTATTTTTATTATCATTCATTTTTAAATTAACATATAGATCTTCTTGATCTTCTTGATCTACTTGATCTTCTTGATCTACTTGATCTTCTTGATCTTCTTGATCTACTTGATCTTCTTGATCTTCTTTATTTATATCTACAATTGTATCACTTTGAGTTATAGTTTCTTTTATTTTTATATTGATTTCTTTATTACTATTTGTATTGTTAATATATCCTTTAAAGTCTACATGAACCTCTATATTATGTAACCATATAATAAGATATATAAAAAAAGAAAAAGATAATTTTGGTGTTTCTAATATTTGCTCTATAAACGTTTTTATATATTGATCTCTATGTTTTAATAAAAGATTTTCATTATGTAAGATATAAAGTATAAGATTGAATGTCTCGTCATAAGTACATTTTATTTTGAATGATTTATTCTGTAATTCACTACGATATACACATGATGTGTTTGAATTATCTAATTTTTTTTTTAACTTAAAAAAATAATTATAGCACACCTTTGTATATCCTAAAATGTTTGAATTGTCAATAATATTTTCGTTCTCCATTATATGGTAAGTATCATCCATATTAAAAATATAAACACAAGAATTGTTTTGATATGGATCTATATTTTGATTTACTTTTACATTTTGATATACATTTTGATTTATATTTTGATTTATATTTTGATTTATATTTTGATTTATATTTTCATTTACATCATCTTCATCGTTTAATTTTAATATATTTTTTTTTTTTTTTTTTTTTTTTTCTTCTTGTATATACAAATAAAACAACAAATTGTTATATAACTTAAAAAGTGTTGAATAATTCATAAATATATCGTTGGGAATATTTTCTTGATATATATTAAATGAATTAATTTTTATTATATATAAAGATAAGAAAAAAAATTTTAATTGTTCCTTTAGCATATGATTAAATATAATTCTTTTTACAATATTGTTTATAATTTTTATATTATTTATTTTATTTAAGAAAATATTTTCACCTATCACCTTCACTTGATTTTCTAAATTATTATTTATTATTTGAGAGAAGATGATAAAATAATATAAATCTATATTGGTCAAAATATCTTCTTTATCTTTTATATTTTCATAATATTTTATATCATTAAAAAAAAACTTTCTATACAAATCAGTATATTTTATATCTTTTACATTTAATAATTCTTCATTCTGTGAATCATAATTCTTTGGAATAATATTATTATCATCATTATAATGATAATTATAAATACAATCATCTATAATATCTATTTTGTTATTGTCCTTGTCAGTATTTTTTTTTTCTTTTTCCTCATCCTTTTGACATTTATTTGATGTAATAAATTTGCTCATAAATTTTTGAATTAAATTATTACCTGCATCATCATCTTTGTTATTGATATTATTATTTGTTGATTGACTCACACGTGTTATTTTATCATCACATGATATATTATTATTATCACATGATATATTATTATTATCACCACATGATATATTATTATTATCACCACATGATATATTATTATTATCACCACATGATATATTTTTTTCATCACATGATTTATTTTTACCCATTTTATTATTTTTCTTTTCATTTTCAATTAAATCTTCTATATTTACATCCTTTGAACAATTAAATCTTTGATAATATTTCTTATCTAATTTAAAATTAGTAAGATATAATTTTTTAATAATCTGATTTATGAACATATTTTCTTTTTCTTCTTTTTTATGTTTCATATTACTATCAGTTTCATTCATTTTTACTTTTAAATAACACATTATATCAATATGTTCTTTTGTTATCTTTTTATATCCATAATTATCTTTTCTTAAAATATTTCTTTTAAATTTCTGATAATTATTATCTACAATATGGAAATTTTTATCTTCATTTATAATATCTGTATTATAAATATTATTTATTGTATTAATTTTTTTTTTTATTAGTTCATCTGTTGTTCCTGTTTCTCCTATAATATTTAATAGTTTATTTATATATGAATAATAAAAGGGTGCATTTATATTTTTTTTACATATTAATATATACAGTTCGTTTTTTATATATTCTAAAAGACATTCAACAACTTTAATTTTGTATTTCCTTTTTTTCTTATACATATTATTATTATTATTATTATAAATGTTGATGGTGTTATCACAATTAGTTTTAATATGGACATTTTTATTTTCTTCCTTTTTTATTAATATATCATCACTTTTTTTATATATGTCAAAAAGGTTGATTAATTTTTTTATCATAATAAAAATATTTTTTACAAAAAAATTTAAGATAAATGGTTCTTGTCTTATTAATGAAAATATATTTTTCATCAGGTGAGTTAAAAAAATTAAACTATCTATTTTTATATGATCAATGTTGCTAATTAGATGATTCATATGGATAGTATATATATTATTATTATTATTATTATTATTATAACTTTTATTATCATTTAATAAATATTTGGAAGAAGAATAAAAATTATCTTCATAATCCATATATTTTTCATATATATAATTAGTTTCATTTTCTAAATATGTATTATTATTATAATCAAATGTATAATTAATAGTATCTCTTTTGTTATTATTATTTATGTCATCACACATAATATTGTATTGATAATTATTATCATTTATATAATATATTAATTTATTATAAATATCTATTTTATTTGTGTCTTCCACATATTCGTTTGTCATCTTCTCTTCTTCATCTAATTCATATTGGTATTCAAAATTGTTATTACTATTACTTTTATTTTTATTGTCATTATTTTTACCGTTTAATAGACAAATTGAAGAATCAGATGTGTTGTCGTTTCTAATATAAAAAAGTATAAGATCATTAAAGAGTCTAATGTTTTGCTCCAGCCATATAAGAATAAAATGATCATAATTATTTTTAATATTATCTTTTTGTAATAGATAATCCAAATATTTAATGTTTAATATATTATTTATTAAATGATGTGTAGGTTTTGCTTGTATTAATATCTGTTTAAATATATTTTTTTTATTTTTTAAAATATGGAAATAAAAAATAATTTCTTTTGTAATTATTAAGAATAAATTTTTAATTAAAATATATTTATATGGATGATTATATAAGAAAGGATTAAAATGAAAATTAATAATCATATTAAATATTTTACATTTTAATAATACATAATTTTGGATACCTCTTTTTATATTTTCTAATTCATTATAAATAACATCAAAAGAAAATAATAAACCTTTCAATAAATGAAGAATTATATTTTTTAAATGTTCTACAATTTTTATTAAATGAAATTTAGATTCTAATAAATTCACATAATAACAAATAATAATATAAGAATATTTCTTATTTATTTTTATAATAGAAGATAAAAATATTAATACATGTGATAATATCTTTACTTTATTTGATATATCTTCCATATTATTATTCATACCATCATCTTTATAGTAAAATAATAATCTTTCTAATAATAAATTCATATAAGGAATAATATATGTATTTATTATATTTTTATTATATATATCTTCATCATTTTTTAAACACTGCAAAAAAATCTGGTCCACCTCATTTATTAATTCTGAGAATTTCTCTTCTTCTTTTTCATCTTTTTTTTCTAGAACCTTTATAGCTTTTAATATCTTTTTCTTTTTATCCTTGCACATTGAATGGTTCAAAAAATAAAAAATAAAATAAAAAATAAAAAATAATAAAATAATAAAATGGTAGCTACAATTAACTCAACAACAAAAACAAAATAAATATATTATATATATATATAAAATATTATTTGTATATATGTTCTATTTAAATATAAAAAAAAAAAAAAAATAGAGAGAAATAGAAATAAAGAGACAGAAATTAAATACAAATATATATATTTACATATAATTATTAATTTTATATTAGATCTAATTATTGAGATAAAGAAAAAAAAAAAAAAAAAAAATTTTAAACTGTGTTCATAGGATGATTTATTTATAATACTATATATCTGCTTCATAAAAGTTAAAATATATATATATATATATTTTTATTTATTTATACAACTTAAATATTATTGTTCCTTTAAGAAGTGAAGAATAATACTTATTAGATAAATTCAAAATGTGATATAAATAATATATTCTTAAATAATATAATATAATATAATATAATATTACTTGTCATTTTTCTTATATCTAATTATAAGCATAAATAAATAAATATATATATATATAATATTTAAGAAAAAAGAAAAAGTCCTTTATTGTAAGTTCTACAATAAATAATTTTTTATAAATTTTTTTCTTTTTTTTTAAAATAATGTGGAAAAAGTAATGCTATATTTAACATATTAATTCATATATATATTAAATTAAAAATACTAATATATAATAAACTTTTAATTATTTTTATATTATATAATATAATATATTATATATGTATATAATTTTTTATAGACTATAATATATTTTTTACATATATATAAAATATATACTATAATTCATTGCATATATATTTATATATATATATTATATATTCTCTTATAATGATCATACAAAAGAAAAATTTTAATTTTTTTTTTTTTTTTTTTTTTATCTAGTGGTAATTATATATTTTTAATTTTACTTATATTTATATAGGTCACAACAATAATAATATCAATGATAAAAAAAAAAAAATATATATATTGAATAAGTTTAAGATAATTTAAAATAAAAAAAAATATATATATATACATAAATAAATATTTATAAATATAACATTTAAACCTTTTCTTTTTTTTTTTCTTTTTTTTTTCTTTTTTTTTCTTTTTTCTTCTTTTTTTTTTATAGAGATTTTGATTTGAACAAATAATAAAATAATATATATTGAAGAAGCCGGCTTCTAATATATATATTATTTATATTTTATATTTTTATATATTTTTATTTTTATATTTTCAATATTTTTATTGCACAGATATGCAGAAAATTGAGATATAAAATATATATTTATGAAAAAAATAGAAAAGAAAAAAAAAAAAAAAAAAAATATACATATATATTATATATATATATATATATATATATGTATGTTTATTTATATAGTTATAAAATTTTAGGCATAAGAGAAAATTAATAGATTTACATAATAAAGAAAACCATACAGGTAAGAGAAATTATTATTTATTTATAAGATATATATATGTATGTATGTATGGATTTATTTATTTATTTAATTAGTGTGACCATAAACATAATATATAATACATAATATATATATTTTTATTTATTTTATTTTTTTGTAGAAATAAATTTGATGATTATATAAATTTTTTTAAAAAGAATTCAATGGTAGTAATAATACAAATAGAGAGACAAGGTTGTTAATTTAATAAGATTAGTTTAAAAGTAAAAAGTTTTTTTTTGATATATCCTATATATTATATATTATATATAATATATAATATATAATATTATTATGAAGGATATGGAAAGGAATCATAATAAGCAAAAATATATTCATACATACATATATATATATATATATATATATATATATTATATGTATGTGTTAAAGATGATTTAAAAAGACTGTCAAATATAAAAGACTCCTTTATATAATAATAATAATATATATATATATATATATTTATTTATGTGCAAATCTTTATATATTTAACCGAATTTCTATAATTTAATTTTTTATTTTATCAAAAAAAATTAATTGTTATAATGATCGATGCACTGTATATATTTTTTATTAACGGGCAACTGCTTATTCAAAGAAATTATCGAGATAGTACTAAGAGGACTGATTTAAGTCAATATATAAATAAATATATAAAAACTAAACGTTTTTATGAAAATCCTATTGTTGAAATAAATAATGTTTTTTTTATAAATGTAAATATAAATGAAATAGTAATAACTGTATTAACAAGAAGCAATTCGAATATATGTTTGATATTTAATTTTATTTATAAATTTATTGAGATATTAAAATATTTTTTTAATAATGAATTATCTGGAATAAATATAGTAAATAATTTTGTGTTGATATATGAGATATGTGATGAAATAATAGATTATGGCTATCCTCAAACATTAGAAGTAAATATATTAAAGAATAGTTTATTAAATAAAGTTAAATATTATAGTAAGACATCTAGATATTTCCAGAAAATATCAAATGAATTATTAAATGTAAATAGTGTAATTGAAGATATTATACATGATGATGTACATATACACAATAGAATTAGTGATAATAAAAAAAGTAAATCTAATAATAAAATTAGAGACTTTTATAATACGAAAAATGTCAAAAATAAAAATAATACATATGATTTAAATGAAAAAAATAAATTAAAATATATAGGTAAAGAAACATTAAATAGAATAAAAAATAAAATCATAAATAATAATAATAATAATAAAACAGTTAACCATTTTAATTATATAACAGGTAATTGTACATGGAGAAATAATAATATCTATTATAAAAAAAATGAAATATATATAGATATATTAGAAATATTAAATGTAACTATAAATAGTAATAATCTAATATATGCCCATATAAATGGAAAAGTTACATTAAAATGTCATCTCT